>NW_004524785.1:3919077-3922923 GCF_000260255.1 Octodon degus | reverse complement strand
CTTGAGCAAAGCTCATTTTGCCTCATTGTGATTGAGGCTCCCAGAGAAATCTGTTTCCTGACGGCAACTGATAAATCCGAGCTCACAGTGGAGGGGTCATTTGAAGCAGCTGATCTGAAACAATCTCATTCTAAAACAGAAACATCAAAACAGAACATGATGACCGGCTTTACCCTCTTCAGTGGGTGCTTGAGTGAAGAGACCGTGCTGGGAAGAGGTGACACGGTATTTGGAACACTGTGAGTAAGGTGAGGTGGCAGCGGGCGGAGGAGCCCAGCCTCACCTCCGGTTTGGGCCACAGGGCACATCAGGCAATGATAACTCACCTCCTGTCCTGTCAGGAGCTCACCATGAGGGACTGAAGCCAACTGTGTTCAAGGACAGACTAAGAAACCAAAGAACTCGCACCAGGGCTGTTTTGTGGAGGTTCATCAGTGACTCATATTTCTTAGTGTTTTGAGTCCTTCTTCTCACCTCAAAATCAATGACCATCTATTGCTTGCCATTTTATAACTAGGTCAGTGAAACAGAGGATCGTTATTTTTCCTCCCCTCTATCATCCAAATGCCAAAATTAGGGCTTAATACTCTGACTTTTATATTTGGGTGGAAGGCGTCACTATGTTTCCCAGGCTGGTCTCCAAATCCTGGGCTCAAGTAATGCTCCTGCCTCAGCCTTCCGAGTAGCTGGGACCACAAGTATGTGGCACCATACCTGGCTTTTGAATATTTCTGGAAATCAAGAAATATTACCACTGTCTCTTCCCCTACATACTTTAGGCATCAAGATCAGCTCCAAATGACCACCTTGCTCCATTCTAAAATATGCAGCCAGAATGATCTACTTTTCTAGTATTTTATTGTGAAAATGTTCAAATATTAGGAAAGTTTAGAGAATTTTACAATGAACATACACACACTTGCTCTTTTGATTTTACAATTTTGCCTTCTTTCTTGTATGCTAACTAGCTGCCTTTCTACTAAGCAATTAATCTTACATGTATTTCAAAGCAAATTTTAGGCATTATACAGTATACATTTTTCTAAATAATTCAAGCATACATATCATTAGCCAGAGTTCAATACTTGTTTGAAATCATTCTTTTCCTCTACAATGATCTTTCTAAAATGTAAAGATGGTTACCAAGGTCACATAAGTCTCAAATTCATGACATGGTATATGGACCCTTTACAAATTTGTTACGTTTATCCAATCATATTGTACAAGGCAGTGAGTTTCACTGTTATATTTATGTGGTCCCCATTTGCTTTCTGATTTCAATCAGCCATCCTTTCTTTTGTCTGTACTGCAGACATTTGTTGGCTGATTCTATAACTGCCCTGGGCTTACAGGTAGCTCCTTGACCAGGCTGTTCCCTCCTTGCTGCTCTGTATCTGTGACTCCTCAGCTCCCAGAAAGGACAACTCATCTCCCCTCTGGGCTGGGGAGATGCTCTCTTGGGGACACATGTCACAGCGTGTATCCTTGCACCCCGACCCTGCCTTCCCAAATGCCCACAACAGCCTCACCTTGCTGCACAACTGTACACAGTCAGGCCTGAGCCCAGGGCCAGTCCAGGGCAGGTGGTCTGAGACTGTTTGCCGAGAAGGTGGCAAACATCTGGGAACAAAGCAGCAGTTCTTTTTGTTGTTGCTGCAATACCAGGGATTGAACTCATGACCTTGCACTTGCCAGGTACTTATACCATTGAGCTATCTCCCAGGCCCAAAACAAGAGCTTTTTCTTTTTCTTTCTTTCTTTTTTTTCTTTTTCATTTTATGTATTTGGTACAGGGTCTCACTATGCAGCTCAGACTCCTAGTGATCCTGCTGTTTTCAGCATCCCCAGTGCTGGGATTACAGGTGTGCACCACCACACCCAGACTCATCTGCTGGCTCAGCAAGCCCTTGGGGTGGGGCTGGCACAGCATGTGGGGTCTCCGCACTTGCCTAAGCAGGAGCTTAGTCTGCTGAGCTATCTCGCTGGCCCTCTAAACAACTGTTCTTAAAGTTTTAGTTCAGACAGTTCCCTAGTTTAATCTGACCTCACTGATCCTCTTTCCCTCCTTCTGCATGTCTTTCCTTCTTTTTCGCTCCTGTATCCTGTCCTGCTTTCTAGTCTAAAATGACTCTCTGTCTGTCTTTGCTCCGTCTTTCTTCCCCCGTTCCTTCCCCCACCTCCCTTTCCTCCTCCTCCTCTTTCTCCCATTCCCTCTCTACCCTCTCCTGATTGTGGCTGCTCTCCCCTCCCCTCTTCTCTCTCCCTCCTCCTCCCTTCCCTCCCTAAATTGCCTCTCCCTTGCAATTTTCTCCCTTGCTGCACATTTTCAGATGGGGACACCTTCATGCCTTGAAGATTTCTGTGAGATTTCCCTGTGTTACTGCTGGAGCCTGTTATTGCTGCTTGAAGGCCACGTTTTAGATTTAATCACAAGAAGGAAATGAGTGTGAAGTCTATCTGGTATTGAAGAGCTGAAGGTAAAGGAGAAAAGATAGAAAAATGAAAGACCTATAGAAGGAGACTAGATGTAAATTATAGACAGGAAAAAAATCTTTAAAGAATAATCTTTATTCTCCAGCTCATTTTTCTTCTAGTGGTTGATGACGTCTGTTATCTTCCTCACACTTTCCCAGTTGCTAATGTCCCATTAATCCTTTCCAACCAGGCTGCTGTGGGGTCTACTGGACCACATTCGGAGCAGCGTGATGGTGAGTAACTGCTTTCCATCTGCCCCACATCCCTCACAAGCTGCCCTTTCACCCAGGTTCACCATCAGGGACTGAACTGTCCTTCTCTGTGCTTCCTAGAGACCTCAGTCTGTTTCTCTGTCTCTTCTGATTCCTCTCTGCCAATTACATTTTTAACCACTTCTTCTCAGTTTCCACCTACTATGCTGCGAGACCTTCTCCTGCCAGATCCAGAGGCAGCCTCCTTGCAGTCCGCTGGACTGCTCGGTCCAGCAGGTGAGGTCTGCCCACAGCTGCCTCTGGTCAAGGGGTCCCTGAACCCTGCCTTCTTGGTTCTCACCTCTCCCTTGATTTTCAAGGCTCACATCACCCTGGTCTGGCTCCTTCTCAGCTTCCTTGAGGGCTCCATTCCTTCCCTGCCCCTTAAATGTTTTCCCAAGTTCTGCTCTGGGACTCTTCTCTTCTCTCTGGGCCAGCCTCCCCACAGCAAGGCTTCCAGTCATCCCTCTATGGATTCTCCTAAATCTCTCTCCAGTTCTGACCTGGAGAATTATATATCTACATATCTGTGATGATATTTCACTTAGTCTTCTTACAGGCTCCTCACACTGCACAGTTCTTAATTCTCTGTTCAATTTGCTTTTCTATACAGCTTAATCAGACTTCTTCTCTCCAGTCAGCCAAGCTAGAGGCCTGAACTTATTCTGAATTTCTCCTCCTCTCCCATCTTATGTAAACACATAATATGGCATACACTGCTCTTCTTGGCCCAACCATTGCTTACTACAGAGACCTCCCTGGCCTGCTCTTTATCCTTATACCTGCAGCTCCATATGCCAGAAAGATCTTGTCCTATATTTCCTCTGGGTTGTCTGTCCCTTAGGGCTCCAGTCAGGCACCACATTTCAGAGAAAACCTGTCATGCCCTTTGTCTTAGTTACTTTTCTCCCATTGCTGAAACAAAGTACCTGACACCAGATGTTAAAAGAGGAAAGAGTCATTTTGCTCACAGCTTATAGAAATTTCAGTCATAATCAGCTTGTCCCAAGGCCAGATGGCACATAGCAGAGGAGAACAGTTCATGGGAACAGAAGACAGCAGAGAGGCAGAGAGAGAGAGAGAGAGAGAGAGAGAGAGAGAGAGAGAGAGAGAGAGAGAG
>NW_004524785.1:3914669-3918962 GCF_000260255.1 Octodon degus | reverse complement strand
CAAATCCAGTAGTCACCCTCCCTTAATCCTAGCACCCTTAATCCTGGCATTGAACCATGAGTCAATCACACACTCTAAATTCAGCCACCTTTGAAAAAGCCCTATCTAATACTCTATGTTAGTGTATAGTATTAGAGGACAACTGGTGGGCTCTGGGAGGACAACTAGACACAAACCAAGACATTCTTCTTCAGTTAGGGTCCCTTCTATAGACTTCTTAGTTTTCTGTATTCTTTTCAGCATTACATCTATTGCAACTACTGTGTATGTTATGCCCCCTTCATAAACTCTGAAACTCTTCAGGGTGAGGATGTTATCTTGGTGTATGGTACATCAAAGGGCCTCTACATGTTTGAATAGATGAGAGAGTGAGTGAGTGGAATGTGGCCCAGGACAATTCATAAGGTCTGAGCTTGCATTGGAACCCGGTTTGTCTAAGTCCACAGGCCCTGCTGTACCCTTATAGCTCAATTTTCAGCGAATGTCCCACCCCGCTAGTCTAGCATACTCAGCATTGAAAGTGTGATGAGGCAGGACACAAACCCATCAATACCTGCTCTCATTACACTGACTGTGTTACTCTTGAGATGCTTGCTGACTCACGTGCTCCTCCCCACTGGCTGCTCACTCCTGCACCAGTAGAGATCGTTTCTGTTCATTTCACATGGACGTCCCTCAGTAGGCATTTGTGAAACAAGCAAGTGATTTATTTCTTTTCTAAGAACAACTCTTTCCTATCACTCATTTTTACCTACAAGAATGCCAGCAAGAAATCTGGGAAATGTAAATTTTGGCTGGTAGTCACAGTTCTAAGTATTACGTATTTGTGATATGCAAGTATATTGATATCTGTCTTTAAAAAAGATTTCTGCCCTTCATTTCCCTCTCACGTAATAATAGATGATGTTGCAGTGTTCTTCGAAGATCTTGATGGGCTCATCTTCCCAACTTACCACAGCACTATGAGCCAAAATGGCTGGAAAATGTGACTGGTGAATTGTTTTTCTCTTAGACAACTATACATTTCAAGTTTGAAGAATAGAATTGGAAAGATAATATTTCATAGACAAGAAAAAATAATAGATGTTTCTAGACATTTTATTCTTATGTCTTTGTCTTTTACAGAAAAATGTGAGAAATCCCACAGAAGAGTTGGAAGGTCAATAACATACTCTGTGGTTTATAGGAGCAAAAGGTACAAAACAAATTTTAAATTGTAAATATTTGAATCTACCTTTGCTCTTACCAATAAAAGCGTAGAAGAACATCAGTTTTTCAAGGGATCATGGATAAACTATGATGATTAAGAGTTGTCATTTCTAGAAGTGAATTTTGTGAATCCTCAGTGACCTCTAATACAAACTAGTGAAATGTAACATTATGTGAAACTCTTGAATTGCTTTCTGTGGTGTTAAGACTTACTTAAATCTCTCGAAGATAATAGTGACTGTGGATACTCAGTTTTCAAAAAGTAGGTTTTAACTCGCTGTGTATCTTCTCATATTTGAGATGATGCTTCTTTTTTTCTTTTTTTCCAGTCTGTAGGATGTCTCGTTGCCAAGGACACGGGCTTAAGAGGAATCGTTGAGTCAGCTCTGCATTGTCCTTAAAGACAAAGAATTGTAGTCACACACAGAAATGTGGAAAGTTTTTAGCTCCTGCAAATTCTCTGAGGAGGTGTTCTCTCTGAATCCATAAGATGTTTCCTGGGACTGTTTCTACTGAAAGATGAAGGGGCACTTTTGGTGGAGTGAGGGGACTTGGGATGTGGCTGTGGTTGTTCTAAGTGCTGTGTCTTAACCATGCCAGCAAGCCGTCTTAGAAAAGGGACAGAGATTCCTCAAGTGTTCATTCGCTTCCAGATCCTGTCTAAAACCCTTGGCAGGGGCTGGTGAGATGGCTCAGTGGTCTAAAGCACCTACTTAGAATAAGCTTAGCAAAGCACAGGGACTGCGGTTCAATCCCCCAGCACCACATGCCAGCCAGCCCCGCCCCCTGGTGGACTGAGCTGGCCACACACACACACACACACACACACACACACATAAAAAAAAGATTAAAAATAAAAAAAAAACCCTTGGCAGATCTCATCTCAATGCCTGTCTTCTAGGTAAGGGTAAAGGTTTCATAATGTGTGAGTGTCGTGTGTGTGTGTGTGTGTGTGTGTGTGTGTGTGTGTAACAAAGTTCATACTGATTGATACAAATGATTGCTGGATGAATGGAGGATCAAACAGCATTGTGTGTCTGTTATAAACCTTCTTTATAGATAACCTCGAAGAGGTTAAGGAAGTTGCTCAGTTTGACTCCTTATCATCCAACATCAGATATAGTAACAATAGTTAACTTTCAATTATAGCATTTAAACTACAATGTATCAAATGAAGGTGTTTATTACCTGAAGATCTTGATTTTCTCCAGGGGAATGGAGTAGTATGTTTTCAGCTATAAAAATGATAGTTATGGGGGCCGCGGAGATGGCTCAGTAGAATAAGCGCTTCCCTGGCAAGTGCAAGGGCCTGAGTTCAATCCCCAGTCCTGGAATAAATAAATAAATAAATAAATATGATAGTTATGTCTTGATAAGTGCAAATATTCCCATTGTCTGTATTTGGATAAATATGGTATAAGAAGATGTGTATGTGCTCCAAGTTGTCCATTGGTGACCAATGATGGTTTTATGTATCAATTCATCTAGGCTATTATTCCTCTATTTATTCAAACAATAATTTAAATATTGCTCTGAGGATATTTTGTGTCATTAACTAAAGTCCAGAGTTATTGACAAACAATGGAACAAGGGTTTGGGTTCAAGTCTGTCTAACCAAAGTTTAGGTTTTCCCTCTTGTAAATTAAACATGGGGTTAAAAAGCTATTGAATTTGTTCTTAGCACTTAAATTCTCCTTGGTCAAGAGGCACAGCTCAGAGCTATATGACATGGCTTACATATATGAGACCTTCAGTTCAATTTCTAGAACTGCAGAAAAAGTATCTCATGAAACCCATCAAGTGCTAAGGACTTGCCGTGATGCCGGCCTGGGCCAAGTCTGCCACTCATGCAGTACCACGCAGCGACTCAACACATGAGTTAGGGTGATACAACCCCACCCCAACTATAACCATAAAGAAGTTGATGTTTAAAATGCCTCTATTTTTGCTTAATCCTTTCTTGTACTATTCTCTAAAGGATGCTTGCTGGAGATCCAGTCTCCCAAATAGCAGAATTTTGCACGTCCAAACAGTGTGGGAGGGACTCAAGCTTCTCTCCCTCCTGAGGACGAGTACATAAAATGATGTTCAGTACTCTGACGAGTCCTGTGGGAAGGACTTTCTTTAATACCACTGAACTCAGCCTTTGCACATGTATTTGACAGCAGCAGCCCTCTGTGGATTGTACTCACTGACATCAAGGCACAAGGGTCCTTGTGCTCAGGGAGGTGCTGGCCTGTTCGGCAGCGCTGCATCAGCGGCACATCAGGAACAGTGGCCGGGCCCCCAGATGGTACTGACTTATAGGCCAGCCTCTTACTCAGATAATACTTCCCTTTGTTTATATTTTTGTTTTAAAAAATCTTATGTGGGCTAAAATTACATTTGAAAGGGCCTTGTTTTGTCCGTGGGTACACATTAAATTCCAATGAGAGGCAAATAGGCAGAATGAGCCAGAGGACCTCTCAATTCTTTCACAATTTTTCCTTTGTAAATTTTTTTCTTGATTCTCTTTATATTTACTTTTTTATGTATTTTTAAAGATATTTCTTTAGTGGTAACTAGGGATTTCAACTAACATCCTAAATTTATTTTCCTTTTAATGTATTTAGTACAGAGTCTACAGGATCTCACTACACAGATCAGATTCATAGTGATCCTCTTGTTTTCAGCCTCCCAAGCACTGGGATTACAGGAGGACACCACCATGCCCAGTCTCAATTGCCATCTCAGTGTGCTCAGGGGTAGAGCCAGCACGGCACACCAGGGATCGAACCCTGGTCCCTGCATCTACCTAATCAGGTGTTTTAATCTGCTGATCTATCTGGCCAGCCCTTAACATCCTAAATTTCTAACAATCTTGTTTGAATTGATTCTAGCTTCAGTAGCATGCAGAACTCTACTTGTGTACAGCTCCATTTCTACTTTTGTTTTGTTATCATCACCAATTATTTCTTATTCATTGTGTGCCCATTAAAATAAAGTTATAATTTTCTACACTGTATTCTAAATCGTAGGAAAGGAAAGAAGAATTACACATCAAAAATAAATTAATCCTGGTTTTCAGGCTTACCTACATAGTTA
>NW_004524785.1:3891976-3898860 GCF_000260255.1 Octodon degus | reverse complement strand
CTGGTCTCTCCTCCTCTCTCCATTCCCCTCCCTTCCTGCAGTAGGCATGTTCTCTAGAACTGTCCCCTCTCTCATTCTGAAGTTGCCCAACTCATACATTCAACTTCTGAAGACCCTTTTTCTCCTTTCCCTTCCACTTCCCAATGATCGTCTGCTAGATCCAAGGTAAACTTAGTTTGCCTATCCATTGTTCTCATTATCCATCACCCTAACCTGAACAATAATGTCCCAAGAGCCAGTGGGCAAAGCAGGTCTCTGCTCAGCAAGGGCGGTGTAAGAGAGATCATGAGTCCTCAAGCACTGGGGTGCGGTTGGCACCAGTGCCCATGCACCAGCCTAAGCTTCCATTTTAACACAGGTTTCTTGGGAATGGCCCTTCATGCATACAAGTAACCCCAGGACACAATTCTTTTTAAAAACCTCTTTAAACTGCTTTACCTCTTTCAACAGGTTTATAAGCCAAACCAGTCAAAATTATTTGAAAATGGTAACTTGTCTGAGCCTGTTTCCCTGCTCAGCTAGGTTTTGGTTTTTGGGTTTTTTTGTTGTTTTTTTTTTTTTCTCCAAATGCCTTCAGAGAAGGCAGGTTTGGCTGGCTTGAGTTGTGGGGATCAAACCACAGCAACCTGAGCCTGAATGCTTTGTTGAAACAGCCACTTAAAGAACTGAGCTACAGGGCAGGCCCCTAGCTAGGTCTTTTAAAGATAAGAATTATGAAAGTTTTTTTTTTCCTTTGACCTGAAAAAATATTTGCCAAGTAGCAAGCACATTGTTTGCTCACCATATTGATGAAATATTAAGAGTCAAACACCACAGGGCCCACTGGGCTCTGTCTTTCTTCAAGACTGCCTGCCAAGATCAACAGATTTTGCCCCAAATATCCAAAGATTCTTGAGTCTTGTCTTCTTTCCTCCTCCCCAGCCCTACTTCTCATGAGTCACCCCAACATTCTTCCTCTCTCCTGAAACAATTGGGGCTTGGAAAGTGCAGATTCCCCTTGCCTCATGCATGTGTTCCTTTATCTTAAATCTTCATGAATTCCATCTATGATCCAGGTATAGTTCTAAGCACTAGGAGCAAAAGAAGAGAAGATAAAATACTTCCTCCCACTGCACACATTTTCTTCAGAAAGGAGCCCCAAAATACTCAAAAAGGAAAGGAGATATGAAAAGATTGCTGTTGTCAGGTTTTGCTGTTTCTACAGGATGGTCAAGCACAGCTTTTCTGTGGAAGTGATGTTTGAGCTTCACAGTGAGGGCATCTTAATTCTGTGATGATTGGAGTGAAAGCTGTTCCTGATCAGAGCAGAGCATCTTCTATGTAGAAATCTCTGTACTGAAATTTGTAATAGCTGGGTCTTGGGAGCAGCATGTAGGTCTGTCAATGGAAGAATGGGCAGGAAATTGTGGTGTTTATATGCAACAGACTACTACGCTGCTATGGAGAAAGATAAACTTGAGGCATCTGTAGGTAAATAGATGCAACCTGAGAACAACATAGCGAAATAAGACACACAAGCTCAAACACCACATGCTGTCTCTTACAGTCGTACAAATAAAGAACAAAATAGAAAAGAGATAAATAGGAAGTAGGGAGAAGCTCAAATACTTCTCCAAATTACATGTTCCATTGTTTAAAAAATATTTCAGTTTCTATGCTAATTTGTTTCATGCTACTAGTTTATGTTAGTTTATTGAAAATAAAGTGGGTTTTTTTTTACCTTATGTTTCTTGTTTCTTTTTTTTTTTCTCCTCATTTGTGTATTTAGTACAGGGTCTCACTATGCAACTCAAACTTATAGTGATCCTCCTGTTTTCAGCCTTCCCAAGCACTGGGATTACAGGCATGCACCACCATGCCTGGACTCCTTCGCCTGCCTGCTCAGTATGGGGCTGGCATAGCATGCGGGATCAGGGATAAAACCTGGTCCCTGTGCTTGCCAAAGCAGGTGCTTAGACTGCTGAGCTATTTTGCCTGCCCTAAATACATTCATTCTTTTTTTTTTTTTTTTTTTTTTTTTGGTGGTACCAGAGATCCAACTCAGAACCTTGCACTTGCCAGACAAGCACTTATTGCACTCAACTATCCCCCTGGTCCTGTTTCTTTTTTGTAAGAATCATTTTAGTTATGTCTTTTACTGAGTAATGACTGAAGATAATGGTACACAGTATAATAACTATTGTTATTCTCTTATTTGGTTATGAAATTTTATCTTGTTTTTCAATAAAATAATGATTTAAGCAGTCTTTTTCTGGATATTTTGAGAGGCATAGAGTTGAGTCAACTGAAGGTCATGCCTCAGATACTAACCTAAAAATTGCTTGAGTGAATAGAAGTGATGAAATAACATTAGACGGCAGTAGAGGACAGGACTGCTGACCAACACCCAGGGTGGGGAAGGAAGGTGGCATGTCCCCTATTTAGCTTCCTTAAGGGATGACATTTTCATTCTCCAAAATGGCACAGACATAAAAGTTTTAAATAAGAGTCACTATTCCATTTGTTTGTGATTACAGAGAAATTACAATCATCTTTATGGAGAATCAAAGGAGAGAAAGTGAAATAGCATTTTTCCAGAATCATTTCCTCAGAGGACCTCTGGTCTTCACCGTCAGCTTGGACGTCATCGCCTGACTTCTAGTGCAGACTCTTCAGCCTCCACCTTGGATCCTTCAGCCTTCTGGTGCAGGCCCGTCAGCCTCCTGATACAGACTTACATGGAGCACTGCAATGAGCTCCAGGCCTTGGACTGGATCCTTCAGTCTCCAGTGTGCAGACACCCTCCACACACCTCCTCATCCAACTCTGTGGCTGACCGCTGTAAGCCACTCTTGTAATTTCCTATACATTTAAACATCTTAAGGGGCCGGGGAGATGGCTCAGTGGAATAAGCACTTCCCTGGTAAGTGCAAGGGTCTGAGTTCAATCCCCGGTTCCGGAAAAAAAAAAACCTAAACATCTTGCATTATATCTGTTCCTCTAGTAAAACCCTGACTGATACAGAGCGCTACTTGATCTGTTTGTGTATTCCACTCTTTCTCTCCCTGTATCTCTTCTGTGTGCTGAGTACAGAGCCTAGCACAATCATGAAAACTATATGATAAAGACGGAAACCTTCACTGGAATAAACCTTTAAATTACTGTGTGGAACAAATTGCCTTTAATAACAATCCTCCCCACCTGAAGCACAAAAAAACTTTGAACATGGGGGAAAAGATTTCTAACATGTTGAGCTATTCATATGCATGGAGTTTTACTGGTTATACCAGGTATCAATTAGGTATATAAAAATCTAATAAATATTTCTTACTGTGTGCTTAAAGGTCATTATGAAACTATTCATGTTTCAAGATGCTGGGCAGGAAACCTCTCCATGAATAAGGAATCATTAGGATATGCCTGTACTTTCTCATAACGTATGGCAAGCCACTGATGCATATGCAAATATGTTGCTAAATATCTGATCATTTGTTGAGGAGCCACATTTGTTGAGCAAGAAGTGTACAGCTACCTCTGATTTGTTGGAATTTCCACAGTCAGATGAAATCCATGAAGGCAATCAAGTTGGAATCCAACATGAGCCATAAAAGTATAAGGCTAAAGGAATGAAATATTTGGTTACAATAAGCCAATTCATACTGAGGGAGCATAAAATTTCTCAGCCCTATAAGGCAAGTGTCACCTTTTATAGATGAACAAACTTGAGATACAGAATCACTTACCCAAGATCTCACCACTACATTACAGCAAAATGAGGGTTACACTGAGAAAGTTTGAGGGTATTGCCTGAACTGCTAGCCATAATGCCCTGGATCCTTGGGTCTTCCCTTGCTCATTGTCCCTGAAGCATGCTGGATATTGTGAACCATTGGCTTCAGATTTCCATGAGGTAATGGCTATTCCTGAGATTCAGGCACTGGTATAAGTACCATCTTTATGTTGATATATCTCTATTAACTTAAGTGTTTCATAGGCTTTGTACATACTTAAGAGGCAACATGGTATGAGCAGGTATTACAGAATACTTTGTAGACAACAACCCTCTTCTCCAAATGAAATCTCATTCTGACTGGGTGGGGCTGGAAGGGAAATCCAGGCAGCCACACCACCCTATTCGCCTCATCTTACCTGATGCCATAGTGTCACACAGCTTACGTGCCAGTACAGAGGAAAGGACATGAACTTTTGAGTTAGGCTGGCCAATGTTCCTGCTTTATTTATACACTGACTTATTCATAAATACTTACTAATGACAGCAGGCTATAGTTGCTAGTTTGAGTATTGAGTCCATGCCTTTTTGGTTGTGTGGCTTTCTTTGTCTCACTGGGCTTCTGCTGCTTTCCTTGATAATATATCCAGTGCTGCCTCAGAAGCCCAGATAACGGGAGAGCTTGCACCCGAGTGGCACAGTGAGGTCCTGGCTCTCTGTGAGTACCATTCATCCCTCCTTCATTTGCTATGTGGATCATAAAGGTACAATGTAATTTAGAGCAAATTCATTTCTAACACAGGGCAAACACACATACACAGAGCGAGAAACATTTTTTAAGCTGTTTTCATTCTTTGCTCCTTTTTTCACACTGATGTGTAGATTTGGAAGGCTTCCTCTTTGCTCCCCTTTCACATACAGCTTAATCCATTTCTCATTTCTGGTTCTTGGCCACAGTGAGCAGACACTCCTTTTCCCAGTCATCATTTTTCCCAGGCTCACATTCCTAGCCTCGTTCTCAGCATCTCCTCCTCATCAGCTGACCTCAGCTTCTCCTGGCCACTCACAGAGAACCTGACACACACTAAAAAATTATTAGGTACCGAAAAAGGCTTTAATTCCATGAAGAGCCAGCATCCCCCAGTGATAACAGGATTCCACCTTCATTTCTTCTGGGTACGATTTGTTTTTTTCCCTTCTGGGAAAAAGGGTAAACACAGCTAGCTTTGGGAAGAGCCATTAGTGACAAGGACTGAGACTGAACAGGTTTTCAACAGTTTCCACTAGCAACCACTACAGGAAGTTTAAAATCATATCACTTGATTCAGTAAAAAAAAAAAATGTATCCATTCAAATTTTCTCTAGGGCCAATACTTTATCCATTATGTAGACAGTGTAATAGCTAAGAATGGAGTCTTTGGAGCTGGACCAGCTGCTTCAAGAGCCCCGCCCTCTCACATTAGCAGTGCAACAGGGGGGCACACTGCTCAGTGTCTCTATGCCGAGGTCCTCTTACCTGCAACACCTACCTTATCATATGCTTCTAATGTATAAATAAAATGATTTAAGATCTGTACAACATTGCTTAACTGATGAAAACTCAAGCATTGTCTATTATTATTATTATTATTTTAAAAATAGTTTTCTGAATAGTACTTCCAGAGTTCTGAAAATGATTTTTTAAAAAAATCAGCCAAATTGTAAAGACTCAAGCATTTGGCAGGGACTATGAGAGATAAAAGGGAAAGGTACATGTGGAGGCCAAACCCTTCCTGGATGCCTTTAGCTCTTGTTGTGAAGCAGGAAGTTTATATTCATATCCTTAGGTCTTTCCCTACTTTCTTCCTAACAATATGATGGCTATGTAATCATGATGTAGAAGGAATGAGAGAATGATGAATGGAAGGAATGAATGTATAAATGAATAGATGGGAGAAGAGAATGACCGAAGAGGAGCACTGCTAGTGGAATGAATTAGACAGTCATATCTCTCACCATCTTTTTTTTTTTTTTTTTTTTCTGCACTGGGGATCAAACTCAGAACCTGTGCTTGCCAGGGAGCACTCACTCCACTGAGCTAATTCACAGACTCTTCCATCATCTTTTATGTTCGCTCAAATATACCATTCTGCTGTACTCCGGTCTCTTCTAAACCAAGTATACTAATGATCATTCCTTACTGCATCCTGTACCTCCGCCCTTCACGCACATGAGGATTCTAAGCCTATGGCTGTGTATTCTGGGATACTTTGTGACTTTTGCCTACAGTGTGCTGTGGTCTACAGGTCTGCCCCATCACCAGGCCCTGCTCTCCAGGAGAGCATGGCAAGAACTTCCCTGTTCATTGCAGACAAAAGCAGATCCTGGTTTGGTCCAGGAAGAGAACTAAGGTGGTGCTTGCTACATGGCCCCGCTTCCCAGAAAACCTGGAGAATACTCATAGTCACAGGCATTTTTGGGATACCCCAGGATAGTAGGACTAGATTTTGTTTTCAAGAACTCTTCAGCTCAGCTTTATGATGAAGTGAATCTCCACGCAGTGTTGTATACTAGCATGCCTCCGTATTCTGCTGTGCGCTAAGTCTGCACAGGAAGAATTTCTCCAACATGACATTGACAGGAAGCACAGCTTTCTGATGGCATGAGACTGTGTGCAGGGTACACATCAGAAAGGCAATGGCAGAGGAGCTTCCCTTCGGTTTCTTGAGACTAGCCCTGCAGTTTGGTCAGCAACAAGCAGGGAGGCCCAATTAAGTTGAATAGAGAATATAGTAAAGTTGAGCAAAGGACATGTTAATTCAGGTTGTGACAATTGTGGCAACCTACTGATATACACAAATTCCATTTCTATTTCCTTTTTAGCTCCCAAGAAGGAAGTGACAATCTACCTAGTATGAAGGATGAAAAGAAGTTGGCCTACACTTGTGTATCAAGGCATGGTCAGCAGTCAAATGCTTCAACCTTGTGTAGTTCTGCGGACTTACTGTGATTCATAAATCTTTGCAGATGGTACAAATCCAGCACATAGTGTTAGCCACATAACTGACAAGCCCCATAAAAATTATATTGTCACACTGACCTCAAGAAAATAAAGTGTAAGATGAATTAATTTAGGGCTTACCTTCAGGTCCAAAATATTAATTGCACAGGGGCTGGTGAGATGGCTCAGTGGTCT
>NW_004524785.1:3889806-3890976 GCF_000260255.1 Octodon degus | reverse complement strand
ACAGTCAGTTATAACTTAAAAAAAATAGCTTTCTCTTTAAATGTACTCAGGCTGTATGACAAAGTCCAGCATAGCTAACCTATCATCGAAAAGTCATGTAGTGAGGGGTTACACGGCCCACACGGAAGCATCTGAGATGGCAAACTGGATGCCTTGGTTCTAGCTGTATACTTGCCTTTGACTCTCTGTGTGACCATAATAAATCACCACTCTGAGCCCGAAACTTCTCATCTGTAAATTGGCAACAAAACTACCCATCTGGCAGTGCTTGAAGATTAAGAGTATATGTACAGACTACCTGGCTCTTTGAACAAACCCCTTTTTGAGTCTTAGCAGCTTTATTAATACATTATTTAAAGGTATATTTTTAAATCCCGGTGGCTCTAAAACTAGACTATCATAAAAAGAGAGAACAGAGGGAAAAAGCAGGCTCCCTGCGTTTCCTCTTCCTGAGGCCCAAGACTTACAGAGCTTGGGGTGCTGATCTCCAGTAGGTCCCAAAGGCTTATTTGCTGTAGTGGCTACAGTGCTGTAAATTTGCCCAGGAGCCTAAAGCGATGGGTGGGGCCTGGGTGGTAGCAGCTGGGATGTGGGTTCACGGTGCAGGCTCTTTGGGGCTGGTGAAGGAGCCTGAAGCAGTCAGTGCTAGAGATCTAGCTCTGGAGAGGACTGAGATCCAGCCTCTGGCTGATTAGGTGGACATTGGCAGAGCCCTGGGGCTTCAGCGTCTTCTACTGGGAAATGAGGGCATGAATGCTTTCACTCACCCCTAACTACGTCTAGGCCCTGGAAAACTAAGTGAGTAAAGTTTTGTGCAATGCGCCACAGGATGAATAAGGCGCTGTACATATTGTATTTCATTCTCATCACCATCCAGTGAGGTGGCTCTTAATATTATTGACTTGTCAGTTTCTAAAAATGGAAGTTCAATGAGAATGCTTTCTTTCTAGGTTGTGCTGCTAGGAAAGGACACATCCACCCAATCTGTTTCCAAAATCCATGCTGTGCTTCGCTGATTCCTAAGAAGTGCAGAGTGTAAGGAAACAGACTGATGTTTCTTCTCTTTTGCAGAAAGACAGTGGATGCTTTTGGCTTCTTATATTTGAACTTTGCAGAGGAAAGGGTTTGTGACAATTTTGGAATGAACAGTACATAACACTCATCTCCTCC
>NW_004524785.1:3883261-3889306 GCF_000260255.1 Octodon degus | reverse complement strand
TGACTACAGTCCACTTGCCATCCCTTGCCATGATTTCTTTTACTCCCACCAGTTTTGGAAGCACTGCAAGTACCTCAGGGTAGGTAATTTTGGAGAGAAGCACAAAAAGATCGGAAGGAAGTCAGAATGCAGCTCTTCAAGGATCTTGTTACATATGATGGCTAAATTTCAACATACTGTTTGATTTAGTCTACAGGATGGGTAGTTATTTAAGGGTTTTTTGTTGGTGGTGGTTTTTGGGTTTTGTGTGTGTGTGTGTGTTTATACAAATATGCTCTCTCAGTTTTCCACAGTGCTTTTAACACACATACACTTAAAAATTAGAAGTCTGGCAACTTACAGCTATAAATGAAGCAGAAATAGTGTATTATAGAAGTATTTGTTTTATAAACCATTATTAACATATACAGCTATGCAATTATGGAACCAAAATCTATACAAGTGCATAGGCAAATTATTCCAAATCGCCGATTTCAGCCTCTCAGCACTTAAGTCAGGCCACAAAGATCTAACAATAAGTCTTTCATTTAACATTTAAGCTTCATGTCAATCAGCACAATCTTGCTAGGAAGGAAAAGGAAGGCTGGAGTGTACGTGTGTGTGTGTGTGTGTGTGTGTGTGTGTGTGTGTGTGTGGTTGCTGGGGCTCAAACCCAGTCCTCACACATGCTAGGCAAGCTCTATCTCTGTTACAACACAAGCACAGACCGGGTCTTTTAAGGAATTATTTCTAAAGTCATGGAAAAGTTCAAAGAACTAAAATTTGAAAATTCCAAGAAACGTTCCTTAAACTCTTGTGGCCCATGAACCAAGCTTCTTGGCAGCAGGACTTTTTATCAGGCCCAGTCTTGCATGTCTTGGTTATTTCTCTGGTCAGAGATTGGGCCTCTGATATTTTCTTTTCCCAATGATGTTGAGCTTTGGCCACCGGCACTGCTTTCCCATACGATCCCATAGGTTCCTCAAAAGTGGGAGACATGTTTCTCGGGTTCAGTGTTGTCTCAGGACCCAGCCTAGAATGTGGCACCTGAGGGTATTCAAACACTTGTTGTAGAATGCACTAAATGTGTAGGCATAAGTGCATCTGGTCAGTGGCCTCGAAGGCAATCCCAGGTACATGACCGCACCAGGTCCGTGTGGCGTCTCTCCTGGATGGCAGCGAGTTGTCCCACGAGGTCGAGCCACTTAAATTCTAGTTTGTATTTATGATCGCCCCTCATGTTTCAGATATAAAATTGATTCCATAAAAATGTCACTGCCGATATTACAACTAAGTAGACCTATTACAGAATCCAATTGTGTCCTTGTCTCTGTGCAGTTCAAAGGGGAATGCTCCAACATGTGGCCCAAATGTATTCTCTTATTAAATTCTACAATTGTTCAAAATTGTGCCATTTTAGCTTGCTTTACTTTACAGTCAGATTTTTTTCCTATCTCTTTATTTTTCTTGATTCTTAAAAATTCTCTTTTTTTTTCATTGGCAGAAGTAAGTGACTTTCTTGTGGAATTACTAGATGCTTCTAGTGTTTTAATACTATTGGTTGAGTAAAATCTGATTTTTTTTTTTTTTTTTGTCTTTTATTTATTTGGTACAGGGTCTAGATGTGCAGCTCAGGGCAGCACGGCATGAGGTACTGAGGAATCAAACCCAGATCCTTGCACCTGACAGGCAGGTGATTAGGCTGCCGAGCTATCTCCCCAGCCCAACTATTTCTTTTGTTGTTGTTGTTGTTGTTGTATTTTAGGGAAGGGTCTACAGGGTGTTCAGGGTCTCACCACTAGATTTGACTCATAGTGATCTGCCTGTTTACAGCCTCCCAAGAGCTGGGATTATAGGTGTGTGCCACCATGCCCAGTCTCAATTGCCATCTCAGCATGCCCCAAGGGCAGGGTGGGAAAGGCAGGCTGGGGGATCAAAGCCCTTGCCCTGCGCCTGCTTACAGGTGCTTTAATCTGCTGAGCTATTTGAACAGGATTGAACTCAGATCCTTGCGTTTGCCAGTCAAGTGCTTATCCTACTGAGCCATCTCCCCGGCCCTCTTTTGATTCTTGAAGGTCTTTTGACTTTAAATTTAATTTGTACTGATTCTTTTATAAACTATCTATGCAACTGTCAACTACTGTGTCTCTGTACTGCACCCTTGGGATAATTCCATTTTCTCTTAAACATTTTCATCCTCATTTTAAGTAAAATATTTATATTTGTAATAAAATAGTTGGGTTTTTGTTTGTTTGTTTGTTTGTTTGTTTGTTTTTGTTTGTTTTTGCCTTTGGGAAGACTGTAGGTGATTATTTCTGAGTCCTTACAGCTCTGAAATGAGCTGAGCTCCTGGCATTGCTATCCACAGTTGGAGCTGCCTGTGAGGAGAGTGGGAGTAGAGATCTGTTGCAGAGCAGGTATACCTGGGAGACTCAGCTGAGGCGCACCTGGCTTGCACTTAGCATTCTGGGCCATTCTCATATCATAACCAATTGCCTGCTCCAACTAGGCTGGCAAGAAAGCAGTCCAGAGTAGGAAGGAGAGTTGACACATCAGAGATTCTTAAACAGAACGGCACCTGAACCAGGAGCGTTGTGCGCCTCCAGGGGCTGTGGAGGCCTGAGAGCACTCTGCTGGTGGTACAGTCTCTGCCTGACCCTCTGTATGTGGTCAGTTGTAGCTTTTAAATACACAGAGGGAAAAATAAATAAATAAACGGGAGGATTCAATGCTCTTCCTAAGTCCTTTTTCTCTCTCTGCAACTTGAGACAACCGTACTACTGGGTGTGATGTCAGAGGTTATGTCTCTTCTGTGTTTGAATATAGTTCTAGACTATATTCCAGTTTCCAATATCTATGGTATGATGTCGCACCAATCTGGAGTTTGTCTCTCTGTAGTTGGTTGACCCATTTTCTTTTGATTTATGTGTCCTTATAGAAGCCTTTTAGTAGTATTGCTGTATCCTGAGCAAAGATTTACAGAACTATATGTGTATGTGTATCTGTTTTTCATTTATTCAGCATAGTTTTTGGCAAACATGCTTTATTCTGAAGGTTTGAGTCTTTTCCTTTCTTCTGGCTCTGAAAAATTTCTTACCAAAATAATTTTTTGTGTTCTCTTTTCATTTACTGGGCTATTTTTCTGGGATGGATTTTGGATACCTGATTTGGCCTTTAAGATATTTTCTTCCGTGTTTTGCATTCCTTTTCTTTTGTTCTGTATTGCTGACAGCTTCTTTAACTTTATTCTCCAGTCCTACAGTTAAATTGTTATTGGGCCAGCCAGATAGCTCAGCGGACTAAAGTGCCTGCGTAGGCAGGCTCAGGGACCAGGTTTTGATCCCTGGCATGCCCTGCTGGCCCCACCCCCGCAGCGCACTGAGATGGCAACTGAGACTGGGCGTGCTTGTGCACACCTGTAATCCCAGTGCTTGGGAGACTGAGAATAGTAAAATCACTATGAGTCCGATTTATGCAGTGAGATTCTGTAGGTCCTATACTAAATCCTTTTAATAAATAAATAAATACATTGTTATTGAAGAAATTACACTTCTAATTCCCAGCCAATATTTTCTGAATATTCTCTTTTGAAATAGCTTACTGGTACTAATGTTCCACAGAAGGCAGTATCTTCTCAAACTGTGAGAGTATTAATCCAACATGTTGTAAATTTTTTCTTCCATGGATTTTCTACTACCTCCAAAGAAGAATTTTCTTCTCTTTTTAAAAATTTATTTTGACCTATTTTTTGGTTTGTTTCATATTTTATTTTCTCATCTTGAATTTTATTAATCTGTTGATTTTCCTCAGCATGCTCATGGTACTGGCTTCTCTTTTGGGTTCATGAAAGAAAGCTAGGTTCATTAATACAGGTCCCAGAACAGGGAAGGTTTTGCCTATTTTTCCAATGAATGTGTTGGAAAGAGCTGGCCAGGAACTTTTTGTAATTTTACAGAAAGTATTAACTGAAGGATGCTTACATTGGGTGCATGTGAGGACAGCAGATGACAGAATAATCACAAGTCCTCATCAACTAATAAAAAATACATTGTTTTGGAACATCCATGCTTATGATCCTGCCTATTTTGTGTCCTTAGAAATTCACTTTAAAAAAAGAAAAAAGAAAGAAATTCACTTTAATGTCTGTTTTCTTCATCCATTTCCAGATTCTTACTCTCAGGGCTACCTGAATTTACCCAGTGTGTTCTTTCTTATTATTTTAATATCTTGTACATTTGCTATCTTGAACTGAAATACTAAATTTAATGAAACAGAAAATGTCTAGCCCAATGTCCAACATATCACCAACACTAAATAAAAGACAGATATTATGATAATAGTATTATATTTGTTATCAAAATGATTTTAATTCTATTTTACCTCCTTGTGATATTCAACTGAGTTCTACTTCTGGCTCTGGAACCAAAAACTATAGATCCCATTATTGTTCAATTGTGAAGTCTGCCCAAAGATTTGTGTATGGAGGGCTTGATCCCCAGTGTAGCAATGTTTAGAGGTGGTACCTAGAGAGAGGGTTGGATCAGGAGGGCATTAGCCTCACAAATGGAATATCCATTCATGAGTTCTTAGCTGGATGTAATATTAGGAGGTAAGGCCCACACAGTGGGGCAAAATAGGTGACTGGGCTATAACTTGGAGAGTAAATCCTATCCCCAGCCTCTTCCTCTGGCTCTTCCTCTCCTTCCTGGCTGCCATAAGCTGACTAGCCTTCCGCAGACGTGACTTAGTATCATGATACCTTTGCCTTTGGAGTAGCTGGCCATGCACCAAAACCTCTGAAACTGTGAGGCAAATTAACCCTTTCCTCCTTTAAAGTTGCCTATGTCGAGTATTTTTGTCCCAGCAAGGCAGTGATGACTCCTTCAGGTTACCTGTTGTGTAGGCATCTTCAGGACTCCTATAATATCTCTCTAATCTTCAATTCTTCAGGACAAATGTTCTTAGTGGTTATAACACCTCCTTGTCCAGCAAAACTTTGCATGTTTTCTTTAGTCTAATCATTCTCTGCTAGACAGTTTTCAATTTCTAATCAGGGGATAGTGAAAGACACTCAAAGGGGAATGGCGAGAATGCCCATACCTTGGCTCTACTAGAACTTCAAGAACTTTCCAGGGGCCTTAGAAAACCAGAAGCAGATGCTTTTTACTTCAACTCCTACTTAACATGATCTGAATGATAACTGCTATCACTTCCTGCCACTAGACTCTGATCACAGAAAATTAAGATCATATGTCTCTTGCCCATCACTGAGCTCCCAGAACACAGCATAGTTGTTGGTGCACAGTAATACTTATCAAATGAAAATGTAATACAGTAAATGTAAGGAGCTCTGGACACAGAACTTCTCTGCCACCTCAGCTCCACCAGAAGTGTTTTGATGAAATCACTTAATATATATTGACTGTTTCAGGTTTATATTGTAACAGAAAATGAGCCCCACCCCAGCCATTACACTTCAGTTTCTTAGTTGCCCAGGTAATAGTTCCTGTTCCACTTTTGGTTGCTTCTGTCTCTTATGCTGGTCACCATGATGCATAGCTGATGGCTATAGTACACCTTATATAAACTAATCCTCAATTGCCAAGCCACCCTGCCTCTACGCTTCCTGATTGCTTGTATCATAAAAGCCCTAGACCACCTGAGGTCAGGGCCTGGTAATCTGGAAATGGTCCCAATCAGTGCCCATTGATGTAAATAAATCTGCCTCCAAATCCCAGGTGTTGTCTCAGTGTTTCTGCTTGCCCTTGCAATACTACTGTATGGGCAAGATGACTCAACTTCTTTATTGGAAATCCATTTGAATAAAATTAGTATTCTGTTGAGTTGCTTGGTTTGGGGATCCTTGTTTGTAAGTGGAAAAAAAAAAAAAACCCTCCTCCAAGAAGAAACAGAAATTAGGTCTCAGAGAAAGAGAAAAACTGTAAACTAAGGTAATATCCAGGGCCTGGTGAGATGGCTCAGTGGTCTAAAGCACCTACTTGGAACAAGCTTAGCAAAGCACAGGGACCGCGGTTCAATCCCCCAGCACCACATGCCAGCCAGCCC
>NW_004524785.1:3872829-3883161 GCF_000260255.1 Octodon degus | reverse complement strand
ACACACACACACACACACACACACACACATAAATAAATATAATGTAATATACAGCCAGTGGCTTTCTCAGAGGTTGATTTAGAGCAAGGAGCCTTCCTCTCAAGGAAAGTCTGTCTTTTTGCAGAAGGGCACAGGCTAGAAGTTAGCTGTGGAAGTCAAAACTGGACAGGAAGTGAGGAGGATGAATGCTCCAACGGGACAGTCCCAGACAGCTGGCTGGACAGTGCCAGAGAAAGCATTTCTCCCCATCCTCAAGAGGTTCAGCCAGGTCCACAGAAAGAAGTAGAAGGGATGGACCTGAAAGAGCTGATCATCTTTCATTATGGAAAAGTCACTCAGAAAGCATTTGATGTCAAAATTTCTCCAAATGCCTTCTATACTCAATATCAAGAATATTTTTTTTCTTTGTTAGGAATTTTGTTCCTTAGAAGGAAACATTCTTCTCATGTCAGATGACTTCAAGGTTAGCTAAGCAAATAATGAAAAGTATTAAAAGCAACTAAAAAGTAAATATTTAATTGCATCTAAAGTATCATCAACATAACTGCTAGAAAAAAGAACAAGAAAGTAGTACCTTTTTGCGTTGATCTGGAAACAAACTCAGTGCTGTAAGGTGATGAAGAATACCACAGCCAACTGTTAATGCTGAAGTTTTCCAGGTGTAGACATTTGTAAACAGACTACATATCAAGAAGAATGTCAGGGCCAGTCAGATAGCTCAGTGGCTAAAGCACCTGCTTAGGCAGATGCAGGGACCGGAGTTCGATCCCCAGCATGCAGTGCTGGCCCCAACCCCAGGGGTACACTGAGACAGCAATTGAGACTGGGCATGGTGGTGCATACCTGTAATCCCAGTGCTGGGGAGACTGAAAACACAAGGATCACTACAAGTGCAATATGTGTTGAGAGACCCTGTAGACGTTGTACTAAATATATATATTTTTTAAAAAATATCATTCCAGAATGTTACAGGAAATCAGGCATTCATTCATATGACTCTAGAAGACACTTTATGGTTGAATTGGTTTAAAGTTTTACCATTCCTACTTATCAATGTTAAAGACAAATGTAGATTTTTTTTTTTTAACAACAAGGTTTAAAAAGCCAGGGTTATATGATGGCAACTGAAAAAGAATTCTCTTGGTTTCTGATGTGATTTCCTGAATATGGAATTATTGGATTACTCCAAAAGAGTGTTCATTCTATCATTAATCCATCCACTCAGCAACTATTTCATTAAATACCTAACATGCGTGAAGTATATAAATCTTGAGGATATAAATGAATAAGGTATGTTTCTGTCTAGAAGGATTTCATATGGTAAAGATGGCAGTACCTACACACAGGCAGCTAAGAGGCATTGCCTGTTGTTCACAGAGATGCGTAACTGGGGCGACGGAAGTGCTGTGAAGAAGAGAACTGATCCTGTGGAGGTTCAGGCAAGGTTGACAGATCATGTCTAAGTTGAATATTGGCAGTAAAGTGGTTCACTGGGAACCAGGTATGGGGGACTGTTACACTGAAATGTGGCATGTAAAAGGATAGAGTGAAAAGGGGATATGGAATATGGACTTGAAAAGGCCTAAATGCCATCCATAGATGCAAGGAAGCCAGATTTTAATCATGAAAGATCTTGAAAGCCAAGCTGAGGGATTTAACCATTAGCTTTTAGAGAGCAAGAAGTGATTAAATGACATTAATCAGAGTTAAATGTTTATATTTCAGTCTTATGAAGATTATCATGATATATCTCTTTTTTTTATTTTTATATTTTTTGGCAGAACCGAGGCTTGAACTCAGGCCCTTGCACTTGCCAGGGAAGCGCTTATTCCACTGAGCCATCTCCCCTGCCCATGATATATCTTTTAAAGAGCATAATAATTGACAAAAAGAGGGAAGGTTTGATAAATATTTAAGATGAAGATGCAAAGTACCACAAATTTGGGGCTGGGGAGATGGCTCAGTAAAATAAACACTTCTCTGGCAAGTGCAAGGGCCTGAGTTCAATCCCTGGTTCTGCCAAAAAAAAAAAAAAAAAAAAGTACCACAAATTTGATGGCTTAGAAACAACCACAGTGTTGTTTCACAGGTGTTGGCAAGATCTGACTCCCTCTGAAACCTGTGGAGGAGAATCCTGCCTTGGTTCTTCCTGATTTCTCCTGGGAGTCACCAGTCCTTCATTTTCCTTGGTTTATAGCTGCGTGACTTCAGTCTCCGCCTTGTCATCATAAGATGTTTTCTATGTATATCTGCTCATGGGTTTTCCTCTATCCATAATAATCTTGGACATAAGGCTTACCCTAAAAAAATGATCTTAGTTGATTATATCTGCAAAAATTCTACCTCCAAAAGAAGATTGCATTCATAGGTGTCAGAGATTAGGGTTTTCATGTATCTTTTGTGAGGGCAAAACTCAACTTGTAATAGCACACTTAATAACACTTGACTTGGTATTGACTGAATGAGGAATGAAGGGAAAGTATAGCTTAGAGGTCTAAGTGCCTGACTGACAAGCACAAGGACCCAGGTTCGATGCCTGGTACCCCATGTCGTGCTGAGTCGGCCACTGCATAGCAAGATCCTGTACTAAATAAATAAATAAATAAAACATTAAAAAGAAAGAACTTCAGGAGCCCCTTGTTACATATTAGCTTGTATAGATTCAAAGTATCACTATGATGAATAGAAATGGAAAAACTTTGAGTTGAGAATATAAGAAGTTCAGTTTGCAAATGCTGAGTTGAACATATCAGTAGGATGTTTAGGTAGAGATATCCAAGAGGCTCTTATAAAAATTTAGGTACTCTAAGCACCATAGACTGAAATCCTATGACTGGTTGTCATCATCATAGAGAATTGCTGACTCTAAGAGGGTAAAAGAACACCCTGTGAATAGCCAATCCAGCCACGTGCAAAGGCTGCATGGAAGCTGAGCTGAGTGTCCAGCAGACAGTCAGTAGGACTGCTGGCCAGTGATCCTCCAGTCCCCACTGAGTGATGTCAGCTGATGCCACACAGGCCAGAGATGCATTCTCCCTACAGAGCTCTCCAAGTTTGGATAACTATGGGCAGGTGACTAGAATGGTAGATTTAGCCACTAAGTTAGAGGATAGTTCATTATGTGGTAATGATGTATACGTTGATTGAGTGGTACACTAACCTGATGATCCCTCTGGATAGATGTTTGGCTGTATCTCTGAACCTGTTATTTTCCCTTTCTGAAAACGTTTGTGATCAGTTTGCTTTATCCTTAAAAATACAGTTTTTTATAGGTCAGTGTTCAGGACTTTGATGCTCCATTGTAAAATGTTAAGTCTAAAATACATTGTCTAGGAAACGTAATTGTATGTGCCAGTTTTGTTAAGATCCTTTAGGTCTAAAGGAAATTATGAGTAATCTTTAAAAGAAGCAAAGAAATGTAAAAAAAAATAAAATAAAAGAGAGTTTCGAAGGCAACAGGGTGCGTAATGTGCTCCATTTACAGGATACTTTATTGACCTTCTGTTCTATCTGTTCTGCGTGGCTGACTCAGCTTTTGTTGTATTTGGTGAACCTTCCAGCCTTTAGTTCCTGTAATTCTGTCTGTTCACCTGGCAGCATGAAGTATTCATTATGCCTCATCATATCAGTCTTATTTAATTATATTGCAGAGTGTGGGCTCAATGAAAAGAAATATAGTACACATGGCAGAGCTTGACTTAGCATCCTCTCTGTCATTAAATTTCAAAATATCCTTTGAACCAACTGTGGGGTGGGGGAAAAATAATCATTGTCTAAAACTGTAGCCACTATTCATAAGTACCTATTGAGAGTTTAAATTGAGAGTCACCTGCCTGTAGGCATTCTGGAAATATAAAATACACAACTGATTTCAAAAACTTAATATATAAAAGAATATATCTCATTAATAATTTTAACTTGATTGTATGTTCAGATAATTTTGAATACAATAAAACATATTTAAATTTCTACATAGCGGCATATGTTTATAATCCCAGAACTCTGGGAGTCTGAAGCAGGAAGATTACAACTTCTAGCCCTGTCTGGGCAACCTAATGACTTAGCAAGACTGTCAAAATGCTGTGTTAAATATAGAGGATACAAGAAGAGATGCAGAAGTGAACACCATGGTGATATGACCACAAAAATTTCACTTCCGCTGGACACGGTTTCACAGCGTGACAACCTGGGCAGCTTCCAAGGCTACTGCACTTAGTTCTATTCTGATTAAGCTGTTAATTCTGCGGTGTTCTGTCCTCTCTAAAGTATTTTTCTATGCTTACTTTGAAGAAATTGGAAGCCACCAGAGATGCACTCCTTCTCCTCAACCTAAAATGTGTTTCTAAAACATTGTTAAAAGAGAAATAAGTGGGGCCGGGGAGATGGCTCAGTAGGATAAGCGCTTGACTGGCAAATGTAAGGATCTGAGTTCAATCCCCAGTTCTGCAAAAAAAAAAAAAAAAGAAGAAGAAGAAGAAGATAATAAGTATATGTCTAAAGAAACAAATACTAAATTGTGGAATTTGTAACCACAATGAAGTAAAATGTAAGACAGTGATAGCACAAGGCTGGGAAAAGGAAAGCGGAAGTATTCTCGCTTAAATTTCTTCTATCATGACAATATCACTTGAAGACAGACAAGCTGGAGATCCATTCCACAGAATACTGTACATCACTGGGGAAAGGATAGTATTTTGGGTAGCTCAAAGAGCGGGTGCCTCAGCTTTTGTTGTATTTGACTGATCTGTCTTTCAGTACCCATAATTCTTTCATTTGGCAACACCAAGTATTTATTGTGTCTCAACATATCAGTCTTATTCTAATGATATTGAAGAATGTGGCCTCAATAAAAAGGAATACACATGATCAAAGAACAAATTATGCCGGATGCTTATCTCAGAGGTTGAGTTCAAATGATAAAACTGCCAGGAGAAAATCATTGCACTAGTTTTTACACAAAAACTTCTTAGGAAGGACAAGTTATAAAATAAAAAGTTAATAAATTAGAATGCATTTGAATTTCTGCTCTTTTGCAGTGACTATAGGCTTTGTAAATACTGCTTGAGTTAAAGTAAAAGCTTCACATTTTGAATTCTGTCTGTCGCTCATACTAGACATAACCTCTTCTCTCACTGAGCATGATTCAATTTCAGCATTTTAAAAACACCATTAAGAAAATTACAAGTCAAGTGTATAGACAAATTATATTCACAACACACATGATCGAAGACCATTGTATTTCTCTGACAATGGCCTTGTTTCTTGATAGTGTAATTATTAAATTGAAGTCTGTAGATCACACAGTTGTATATGGCCAAAATATATGAATAGATACTTGAACAAATATATATATATATATTTGTTCTTATGTAGGAAAATGTTCAGCATTAGTCACTAAAGGAACATAAAACCTATAATGAGTGCTCACTTGACAGTAAACTGACTACACTTAAAAATATGCACAGTGCTAATTATTGTCAAGATTGTAGAGAAACTGGAAGTCTCAGAATTCTTTGCTAGAATTTAAACTAGTACTGCCACACTGGAAAACAATTTGAACATTTACAACAAAGTTAAACATGCACTTACTATATGGCTGAGCAATTTCTCTGGTTTTTTTTCCATAATTTTATTGAGAAACAAATAGCAATGAGACAGTTTCAGACCAAATTGGTAGGACAGTTTCAATAATTAACACATTGCATACTCTTTTCCTAGTGGTTAATTGTTGTACAAGATTCGGACATGATATCCTATTTACAAACACCACTAGAACAAATCATTCTATTCATTAACAAAATGTAACTATAGATCTATCCTAACCACTTTGAATACACAGATGCAAAATGGACATTCATCTGTGTACCCTTTTTTTGTTAAGTTCCGTTATTTGAATATTATAGGTGTGTTAACTCAGCAAAATAATCTAAAAGAGTCCAGTAGCCCAAAATAGTATTGGGTCTTCTGCTTCACTGGTAATGTCAGAAATTGTTGACCTGAGTCCCCTACAGCTCAACATACCAGCATGGCTTTACTTCTTATACTTCATTTTTATACTTTTCTGCTGGGGCAATTTCTTTACCTAAAAAAAGAAGTTAGATCTGCGGAGGCTGGGGAGATGGCTCAGTGGAATAAGTGCTTCCCTGGCAAGCGTAAGGGCCTGAATTCAATCCCCGGTTCCACAAAAAAAAAAAAAAAAAAAAAAGATCTGCAAAAGGGTCTACTACACAAGTTCTCAGAATAGCTTAATTTCTAATATCAAAAACATGGAATTGACTCAGATATCTATGTATAGGTAAATTTATGACATACAATAGAATCCTTTTCAGTTATGGAAAGGAAAATATCTCACACATGTTATTGTCAAATAGTTAATATAAGTGATTGTATTAATTTGTATCTTCCAGCACTAGATGAGTTCCTAATGTCCTACACATTTTCCATGTTTGGACTTTTTAAATTTTTATCTGCTTGATGATCTTGATGGTTGGTTGTTTTGTTTTGTTTTGTTTTGTTTTGTTTTGTTTTGTTTTGTTTTCCGTACTGGGGATTGATCTCATATGCTTGATGATTATAGTAACCAAAACTATAAAAATAATAATGGTACTGAAACAAATAAGTAGAAGAGACTAGAGGTGTAGAGAAGGACCCACATTTAATGCAATCTTGGCATCTCTCAGACATGATGCAACAAATAGCTTGAAAAGAATGGATTATTTCATACATAACACCATATGACTGAGGAACACATTAATCCCCATAAAAGAAATAAAAACATAAACAAATATCTTCTCTCACCAATGGCATGATCTTATATGCAGGAAACTCTAAAAAGAGGCTGCAGCCACAAAAAATACCAACAGAATTAATAAATGCAAGTGTCAGGATGTAAATCCATGCTGAAAAAAAAGTAGTTGCAGCTCTATGTACATTAGCAATGACTAATCTGAAAACACAATCAAGAAAAACATCTTTTTAAAAATAAATTAATGTCATGATTTGGATCTGAAAGTTGAACCACAGCCCATGTACTAAAGGTTTGGAGAATTGTACTGTGGATTTCTGTTGTTCTATGGAGAGGAGCAGTTAATGTTTAATTTTTGTTTTTTAGAGATTTTTTTTTTTTTTTTTTTTTTTTCAGTACCAGGGATTGAACTTGGGACCTGGCACTTGCAGGGCAAGCTCTTATGCCACTGAGCTATATCCCCTGACCCACTTAATTTTTTGTTTATTTTCTTGTCTTTCTTCTCCTTCTCCTTCTCCTTCCCTTTCCCTTCTTCTCCTTTTATATTTCTCCCTTCTTAATTTCTTATAAATTTTTTCTTTCTCTTTCCAATTTTGCATGCCTAATTGGTAGTCTGAACTAGTATGAAGACAACAATATGCAAGACAACAAACACTGTCAAATTCGTATCATTTTGTTTAGTGAAGTTCTGTATCATCTCTAATTTTTTCCTTTATGTTACTATTCTCTTTAAAGAAGAGGAAAAAAAAAAAAGAAAGAAAGAAACATAAAAGTTTGATTACCCACTATGGCACAAGTGGTGTGTACTTTAGGAGGTGGGACCTAGTTTCCAGGGGGAAGAATGTCACTGGGGGCGTGCCCCTGAAGCACACAGGGTCTGGGAGGGGAGCCCTGTCCTTGGGCCCCTCCTCTTCCCTGTTCTCTCTGCCTCTGCCACTGTGAGATAGGCAGTCACCTTCTCCACACACTCCTGCCACCATGAGTTCTGCCTTACCTGAGGTCCAAAGCAACGGAACCAGTGGTCTATGGACTGCACTTGGAAGCCATAAATTTTTCTTCCTTTAAGAGTTGTATGTCAGGTGTTTTGCTACAAAGAGGGAAAACTGAGCAACACAATTAAAAAGGACAAAATCCTGAAGAATAAACTTAACCAAGAGGTTTTTTAAAAAACACTTGTACACTGAAACTGCAAAAATTGCTGGGAAAAAAAAAATTAAGGTGGGGCCAGCGAGATAGCTCAGCAGACTAAGGGCCTGCTTAGGCAAACTCAGAGGCCTGGGTTCAATCTCTGGCACTCCAGGCGCACTGAGCTGGTGACTGATTAGAGGCGTGGTGGTGCATGCCTGTAATCCTAGCACTGGGAAGGCTGAAAACAGGAGGATCACTACGAGTGGGAGCGGCGTAGTGAGACCCTGCACAAAATAAAACAACAACAAAACCTAAAAGAAAAACATTTTAAGTAAAAACAAATAGAAAAAACCATCCCATGTTCATGGATTGCAGGATTTAGTATCTTCCTCATGATAATCCTGATCCTCATTGTCCAGGTCTCCCACCAGGGGAGCGCTAACTCTACTAAGATTTCTCAATCTTTGATTGCCTTCCTGTACTTCCCAGAGCAAAATTCTACTTTGCTTTGCTCTTTGTATTAATATGCACAGATCTTCTTGCTGGCTCACTGTTAATAGTTTATATATCTGTCTCTTTGACTAAAGCATGAGCACACAAGAAGCAGGAAGGCCGTCTTTCCATCCCCCACTGCTGGCCCTGTTTCAGTCTTACGGTGGCTCACAGTGAATGTGTGCTATGCTAAATGACAGCCACCTTTCTTTTTTAATCCAGAAAAGCAAAGACGAGTAATTAACACAATCCAGCTCTGGCTTATGATTGATAAATTATGGATGAGACTAATTTCAGAAGCTTCATGTCAAAGAGAGCCAGGGAGAAGCTGTTACTAGGCAAGAATGCATGGGATATTTCAATTATTTGTCTTGATTCTCTAAAATCCTTTACTTATTCAAAAAGTGTTTTCTCCTGGTAGAGGAGGCTGAAGAACAGCCATAGAAAGTAGTTCAGGCATCAAGGAAAATTTCTATCAGGCAATAATAATTTAAATCTTATTAGAAAATATCACTTCAGCTTGTGAGTCCTACGGCAGAAATGCTATCCATTTTTAAAAATGTAAGATAACAACTGGGGTCTGGAATTGTTTTGAATTAAGACAAAGTCCTATGCAAAAGAGGAAATTAAAATCACAGCTTTGCCAATTTGTGGTTTTTTGTTTTTTTTTTTTTTTTTTTCCTTTTGGTGTTGATATATGGTCTCACCAGGCAGTTTGGACTCATAATGATCTTCCTGTCTCAGTCCCCCCAGTACTGGGATTTTAGGTGCACACCACCATGCCTGGTTCCAGGGCCAGCAGGGCGCACATGGATTTCTAGGCCTGCACCACATGTGCTACTGGGGACTGAACTCAGGACTTAGGCTTGCCAGGCAGGAGCTTAGACCGCTGAGCTATCTCTGCGGCCCATCAACTTGTCTTCTAATGGAATTGCTTTACAAATCTTATTGCATTTTTAATGCAGGAATTGAAGGGTACCTTTGGGGAGGAGGAGATATAGGCAAGGGGAAAGCAGGGCACACTTCTCTTGATGGTTATACCTGGGGTGGGGGATAGACATCTGCCACTTACTAGCCGTGAGGCTGTGTGGAAGCATCTTGAACTCTCTGTGGTTCAAGTTCCTCATCTACAAAGTGGATATAAAATTAACAGCAAGATGGTGCCGGGGAGATGGCTCAGTGGAATAAGTGCTTGCCTAGAAAACACAAGGACCTGAGTTCAATCCCCGGTTCTGCAAAAAAATTAAATTAAATTAACAGCAAGAACCTAGGAGGTTACATATGTAAGAATTTAAGAGCATACCTGACACACTATAGGTATGATACATGCATTCCTGTTATTATAAAAGTGATTCCTCTTGTGCTAGCTAGCATTATATATAATATGTTATGTTATTGCTATTGTAGAAGTCATCCCTGCTGTTAATAGAAAAATGAATCTGTGTAGAGCGTGCCTAAGGAGAGTCACATGGAAGAAAATATTCTCTCAGGCTTTCACAGAGAGCAAATTGGTCAAGCAATGGCCATGACTCACACACATAGCTGACACGGACAAAAGATCTGCAAACTGCAGTACAGGGTTATAGGATAAATCCTGAGGAGATTTGACTGAATTTATCAAATACAAGAGCTACATTTCTTGTTATATAGGTCTTGCTTTATCTTGATCTTAACCATCCAGCAAAAAAGTATAAAAATGAAATATAAAAAGTAAAGCCACTGCCAGTCAAGAAGAAGACCCAATACTATTATGGATTACTGGAATCTTTTAAAATATTTTTGCTGAGTTAACACATCTATAATATTCAAATGACAGAACTAAACAGAAAAGGGGATATATAAATGAATGTTCATTTTGTATCTGTGTATTCAAAATGGTTAGCACAGGGGCCAGGGAGATGGCTCAGTAGAATAAGTGCTTCCCTGGCAAGCACAAGGGTCTGAGTTCAATCCCTGGTTCCGCTAAA
>NW_004524785.1:3869932-3872394 GCF_000260255.1 Octodon degus | reverse complement strand
AACTAAACAAAAAAGGGAACACAAATGAACAACCATTTTGTATCTATATATTCAAAATAGTTACAATAGATATACAGCTACATTCTCTTAATTCAATGAATAGAGAGATTTGTTCTTATAGTGTTTGTGGATTGGATATCATGTCTGCATCTTGTACAATGAATAACCACTAAGACAACAATATGCAATGTATTAATTTTTGAAACTGTCCTACTAATCATTTTTGAAACTGTCTCATTGCTATTTGTTTCTCAATAAAATTTTTAAAAAAATTTTAAAAAGTAAAATGAATCTTACAACCTTACTCTTAATGAAGAACCTGGTGGTAGAGACAGCAGGTAAGCAGGCTACAATATCAGCCTACATTGTAGTAGCCAAGTGCAGGGCACGTTTGGAACAACCAAGAAAGAGTTCTGTCCCAATTCTGGGGCCTCAGGAGCTGTTTTCTGGGTGAGCATATTTTTCCTCTTTCTTTTTTCTTCTTTCCAGCCTAGGCTTTTGCCCTGCCTGCCCCACCCCTACAGGTATTGTTTGCTCTCTTTAGCAGCCCTCAGCATGGAAGAGTTGGCACTCACACACAAAACCAAGGGCTGCCTTTGCCAGTGCTGGTAAGACAAGGCTGTACCTCCCAAGCTTTGAGGGCTTGCAAGCCTTCCAGGTGAGCAGCCTCGGAATTCAGTCTTGTTCAGAACACTGGCAAGTCCCTCCTCTGCTTGGTTTCATTTCCCTTTGTCCAAACTGCCTTTTGTGGTTTCCATAGAAATGAAGCATCCTGGATGGGGCCTATTCCTGTGGCAACTTTAAGGAAATTAATAGAGATCATTACCACATTCTTCTTGTTCATTCCTCTCTTACGTTTTAATTAAAAACTCACAATTCTAGCTTGTCATCTCCCTGGTACAAGGAAAGTTGCTCATAACCTATATTTGATTTGCTGGCCACTGCTTTGTGGTTGTATAAGTACTGTAATTCCTGGCTTATCCTAAGAAGTGTAAGTACTGCACAAGAGCTGATGACTGATGAAAGCAGCTGACTCTAGAGGCTCCAGTGAGAGTGATGGGGTCCTTTTTTTTTTTTTTTTTTTTTTTTTTTTTTTTTTTTTTTTTTTTTTTTTTTTTTTTGTATTTTAGGGAAAGGTCTACAGGGTGTTCAGGGTTTCACTACTAGATCAGACTCATAGTGATCCACCTGTTTAGAGCCTCCCAAGGGTGGGGCCAGCACAGCAGGCCAGGAGATTAAACCCCCCACCCTCATACCTGCTTGCAGATGCTTTAATGTGCTGAGCTACTTGGCCAGCCCTTTAGATGGGGTCCTGAAGCACAGGGAAGTGTTGTAGGCAGCCGAGTTAGATAGAAATATTATAGGCAGTTTGACAAGGTCAGGCCCTCAAGGAGACAGAATGGAAGACAAGGTGACTTTGCAGCTTGGAGGAGACAGACACTCCCATATGGGCCACACCTCAAGACTAAGACAAAAAGAGGAAGCACAGCTACATACTTCCCTACGGATGGGCATTAGGGATTTGTAATGGGGTAACTCACATTTTAGCCTACAAATATAAATCTTGTGCTTTCTGTTGTAAATGCATACTCACCCATTGTTTTAGATTATTTAATAAATAGTGGCTGTTACCTGTAGTTTGCTAGATAAAACTTTTACCTCACCAATCCCTGTAAACAAAGTTAGATTACAGAGATGACTTTGAAAAGAAACTAAAGGGGTTTTAACTTCTTAGAACCTCCGGGCTATGCAAAGCTGCCTTGCAGGTACTCGGGTACAAATTAACCAGGAACTGAAACAAAAGCCTCAGGAAATCTAGTTTGAGTAGTGGTCACAATGATTCTGAAAGCATTATTCTGTGTCAGATGATAAATTTGTTTATCAAACTCAATGTGGTTCCAGGGTTTAAAACCCCTCCCTGCTTCCTGAGCAAGTCGCTTTTCAGTCTTCTACATGAGAGCTGATCGAGGGCCCTGAGCTCAGTAATAAACGGCTTTCTAAATTGCAACCTGGCTGATCTGGTTCCTATTCTGAGCGACCCATAACAGGATTGATATCCTAAATCGTATCAATCAACTTGAAAGAGCCCAAATGAGTCACTAGCCCAACCCCCAACAGGAAGAGACCCTGTTACGTGAGTTGCTTTCCCATTTGTTACTGGATTTAATCAATTTTACCTCAGCAATGGTGCTTGTAATCTCATTGGTTGACCATAGTTTTGTCCCACCTCATGCCCAACTAAGCAAGTTCTCATGTCTTCTCCACCACCTTAGACCTGCCTCACCACATGGTTTTCCTCTATAAAAGTCCCTTCAAGAGACAACTTCTGGGGGAACTACCCGCTCGCCCCACCCCTACCCCATCCCTCTCTCAAGACAGGAACTTTCTTTCTCTCAATAAATATATTCTGCTCATAATCTCCATTTGTTCCTAAAATTCATTCTTTGGTTTTAGAGAACACG
>NW_004524785.1:3867640-3869297 GCF_000260255.1 Octodon degus | reverse complement strand
ATCACTACAGGAAGACAAGCTGAGAGGCTGAAGGGGGTTTTTCAGAAGACATTCTTGGCTTATACACCTTGATTAAGCTCAGCGAGCTCAGGGCTGGGAACTCATTGAGCCTTTGGGACAATCTTGGTGGGACTGTCTTTGGGACTGTCTCTCAGACAGCCTGAGGGATTTATGTCTGTACCTTTACATCCCTCCACCAATCTAAAAACAGTTGTATTAGTATAAAATGTATATAAATTTCATCATTTTACCTTTTAGTACTATGAGTTTATGTGCATATATTTACACAGTCATGTGAGAATCAATATAACCAAATGCAGAGCAGCTCCATTACCCTCCGCCCCGAGCCCTAAATTCTCTCATACCTTCCATGGCCTACCCTTCCCTCTCCCACCTCTGGGATCTATTATTAGGATTCAATTGCGACAGTGTTTTCTTTTCCAGAGTGTCTTATATTGTAGCATTTTGAAACTGGCTTCTTTCTGTTACAAGATGCAATTTGGGTTGCGCTAGTTGGCTTCTCTGTACTGTAACAAAATGTCTGAGAATCACTTCAAAGAATCAACACCTGAGAGGTCATCCTATTAAAAGGCTTTTGTTCATCAAGAGAAATCACTAGTATAGCTCAGAAGACCAAGTGCCTGCTTAGGCAAGTGCAGGGATGGGGGTTCCATCCCCTGCACCACATGCTGAGCTGGCCCCATCCCTGGGCACGTGGAGCCCATCACAGGGTGTGGGTGTGATGGCGCATGCCTATAATCCCAGCACTGGGGAGGCTGAAAATAGGAGGACCACTGCAAGTTTGAGCTTTACAGTGAGACCCTGTACCAAATACCTTTTTTTTAAAAATTGTCAATAGAGAGAAAAGACAACCCACAGAGTGGGAAAAAACTTTAGCTAAAGGTCCCTCAGACAAGGGACACATATCTAGACCATCTAAAGAACTGACAATGAAACACCCCCCAAACACAAATTCAAAAGCCCAATCCAAAAATTGACTATCATCAAGAAAGCAACCAACAACAAATGCTGGAGGGGCTGTGGGGAAAAAGAACCCTGCTCCACTGTTGATGGAAGTGTAGACTGGAACAACCACTTTGAAATCAATGTGGAAACTCCTCGAAAGACTAGCATTAGAGGTCCCATATGACTAGCTAGTCCCCTTCTGGTATTGTCTCAGAACAATTAAAAACATAGGGCCGGGGAGATGGCTCAGGGTTGGGGAGATGGCTCAGTGGAATAAGCGCTTGCCTGGCAAGTGCAGGGCCCTGAGTTCAATCCCCAGTTCGGGGAAAAAAAACAAAACAAAACATAGAATCACAACAGCATAATCTGTAGTAGCTAAATCATGGAAATAACCCAAATGCTCACCAACTGAGGGATGGATAAAAAAGATGTGGTATTTTTACACAATGGAGGACTATTTAGCTATAAAGAAGGATAAACTTGAGACATTTATAGGAAATGGATATAACTTGTGTCTGTACTTATAAGTGAAATAAATCAAGCTCATATGTGTAAATATTGTATTGTCTCACTAGTATAAGAAACTGAAAGAGTAAATAAGACCCAAAATGTACACTAGATCATGTGAAATGGGAAGAAAATACTCAAAAAGAAAGAAAAATTGGAATGGGAAAAGTAGAAAAAAAGGAAG
>NW_004524785.1:3864001-3867390 GCF_000260255.1 Octodon degus | reverse complement strand
ATGCTTTTGGAGATGCCACTCCCTGGTTGGTTTGTCCCATTGCCTTTGGGCCTGTGGCGAAAGAACAAGTCATGGCAGGAGATGGAATGGAGGAAGGAGCTCACCACGTAGTGGTAATGAAACACAAAGAGGAAGGCTCAGTCCCGATCTCCCAATGTCTCCTTCAAGGGCATTGCCACAATGGCCAGGAGACTTTCAATGAGATCCACTTCTTAAAGACTGCACCACCTTCTAATAGAACTAGAAGCTGGGGACTGAGTGTTTAGCACATGGACCTTTAGGGAACTCTCTCCCAAATCATCCCAGAAAGTCATAGGTTGATATGTGTTTCTAATTCTCACAATGATTCTTCAAGGCAGTACATGAAGTCCAGAAAAAATGTTGAACAGGAGTCCTGACATGGCTCATGAAAGTGAACCTGACACATGAGCCCCCGTCTGGGGAGTGCCAGTGTCCACAATCTCCATACTGTCCCTCCAGCAAAGATAATCCAGGCCACAGAAGTTGTTTGTCTCCCTATCTTCATCAGCTAAGAGAGATAAGGGCATGAAGGAAGACCCTAGGGCAACCCCCCCCCCTTGCCCAAATAAGCAACCAGCTCTTCCTCCCATTCCCTTCTCTGTGAGGCTTGTCAGGTGTCAGGATGTTTGCACCACCTAAGCCCCTCAGAACCTGCAGTGCACCCGAAACAAAATGTGGAGTGTGGCACGCCACGACACAATAGACACTGAAACCAAACCAAGAATTTGGAGTGCTTTATTGGCTGAGCTCAGCGGTAACACTTCCTTAGAGAAACTGAGGAGAGTGAAGCCCTGAGCCCAGGTGAGGTACAGTTTTTAAAGTGAAAAACTGCAGCAGTGGGGGAGGAAAGGGGATTCTTGCAAGGTTTAGTCATTGCTCTTTGTTCCAGTACCTAGGAATGATGTTTGGTAACAGTTTAACCCACTCCTCAGAATGCTGAGGAACATTTGGGCAAGCAGTTACATTTTGTGTCTGGCATGGGTGGGAGTTCACAGGGAGATTAGGGCTTTACAAAATGAAGGCTATAGAACTTGCTAAAAAATGGAATTGGTTAAGCCAGCTTATAACATGGAATGTCTCTTTCCCCATGTATGGAAGACTTATGTGGCTGTATCTACATGTTCCAGTTATTTTATGTGGTGAACTGCTATTTGGGAAGAAGCATCTCTTAGGCACTTTTCTGTCACTGAACAAGAAAAAGACACTTAAAACTTACAAAAGGATAGGCTTATTTGGGTTCATAGCTTTAGTCCATGGTTGGCTGGCTCTAAGGCAGATACTTACATGGCAGAGAGGCATGGTGGTAAGGAAGGGGGTCAGCAAGGAAGGGGAAGATGGGGAGGAGGGGAGAGAGAAACAGAGACAGAGAGACAGACACAAAGAGAGACAGAGAGAGAGACAGAGAGAAAGAGAGAGACAGACAGACAGAGAGGCAGAGAGACAGAGACAGAGACACAGAGACAGAGTGGGAGGTAGAGAGATGGAGAGAGGGAAGGGAAGGGGAGGGAGGGAGAAAGAGAGAGAGAGAGACAGAGACAGAGACATAGAGAGAGAAAGAGAATGATGAAGGGAGGGAGGAAGGGAGGGAGGAAGAAAAGGAGGGATCCTCCTCAAGCCAGCCCCTCTTCCTAATAGTAGGTCAACTATAAAATCCCCATCATCTAATCACCTTCCTTCTGATGGGGAATTTATATCTAAATTATCACAAAGCCTTTCCACGGAAAAAGTTGAATTGAAAACTTGAGTGAATCATAGTGGACAAAGCAGTCAGAAAAAACCTAGAAGTGGGTACTTGAGCCTCTGCTTAATGATCTTTTAAATTTTTTATTTATATACCATGTGTGTAGTGTATAATGTTTACAATCCTTGAGGACAGTTCATCCATGTTCATAACAAGCTTAATTCCTTTTCTTTCATCCCCTTTCCCTTTGCTCCCTCTTGCTCCCCTTATCTCTTGACTGTTTCCCTTTTCTTTTCAATGGTGCGCATGCTCGCGACACATAATGTCTACATTCCGCATGTGGAGCTGACTCATGCACTAACACACCTCTATTCCTTTTCCTTTTTTTTCCCCCTCATTTTTGTATTTGGCACAGGTTCTCACTATGCAACTCAGACTCGCAGACTTGCAGTGATCCTCCTGTTTTCAGCCTCTCCAGTGTTGGGATTACAGGTGCATGCCACCATACCCAGGCTCGGTCACCAGCTCAGCACACCCTGGGGATGGGGCCAGTGTGGCATGTGGGACCAGGAATCAAACCCTGGTCCCTGTACTTGCCAAAGCAGGCGTTTAATCTGCTGAGCTATGTCGCTGGTCCTCTGTATTCTGTTTTTATCCCCTATCTCCCCCCATCCTCCCCTGAACTGTTTGCTTGCCTACTTGCTTATTTGGGGTGCATTAGCTTCCTATCCACTCCCTGCTTGTAGTTTATCCCTTTTTCAGTTTACCCTCTCCATTGATGATATAGTGATATTTCTAGCAGGCCATGCTGATTTATGTTATTTCTCTGGAAAAAGTCCATCAGTAGCTCTCATTAGCCATACAAGAAAAATTGAAATTCATTCACAGAGTTTATCAGAATTTTCCCACCGCATCCCACCTCCTGCCACCTATCTCAGTTTAGCACTCCATTGAATGACATGGACTCACTTGAAGGCCCTACTCAAACACCAAGTTTTTCAGGCCTGTGCCACTGTCTTTTCATGTGCTACTGTCTCTGCCTTAGGCACCAGCTCTTCCTGCCACACCTGTTCACTTGCACATTCCTCCCCATGGGTCAGGACTCATCCTAGAAGGTACCTCCTCTCTGAAGCTGTCTGTGATGTCTTGAGGGAGCCTCAGGCACTCCTTCCTCTGGGACTTCTGCTTCGTTGGACTCACTGCTTCATTATCAAAGTAATTTTGTTTATTTCTCATTGCATATCCTGACCTTCTTCCTGAATGTAATTAGTCTCATGGTGCCTGGTATTCCTTAGATGGCCACAGATATTTACAAGAAAAGGAGGGAAGGAGGGAAAGAAAGGAAAGTGGAAGAAAAAAAGAAGGGAGAGGAGTGGAGAAAGGGTGGGAGAGAAGGATAAAAGGAAGGACACAAGGAAGGTTGAGAGAAGGAAGAGAGGGAGGGAGGACAGAAAAAGAAAAGAAAAAGGACAATCAAAAAGGAGAAAAGAAAAGGGAGAGAAAAGAAAAGAAGGAGAGAAAGGGTGGAGGAAGATGGAGCTATGTGTGAAGGAAAAAGAGCCTGCTGTAAGCTAGATCTCCATTTATTTCAGTACAGCAGGGAGTTTGGAAGATCTTTCTGGGCCCTTCAGCATTTTGTTTTATTTTATTATTATTATTTTTTTACATTTATTTATTTATTATGTGT
>NW_004524785.1:3862600-3863557 GCF_000260255.1 Octodon degus | reverse complement strand
GCTGGCCCAGCTCTCAGCAGTAAGTCATCCTGATAATTATCCTAAGCATCCTATCTCCAAGCTCTCTTCAGCCAATGCCTTCCCATGCGCACCTCGGGGCTCACCGTATTCCCACTCAGCCCCTGATGCTTGTCAGGGGTAACTGGGCTTATGCTAGGCACAGTCCTGCCCGATCTCTAGGTCTGGACATGATTTTCATGCCTTCTACTCTAGCCAGGACCCTCGGACTCTGTCTAGTTTTACGTAGCAATGTGGTTTCTTAAATTACTTTTCTCACACTTTTACTGCCTTAAGGAGATTTTCAGCATAAACAAGTCAAGGCCATGATCTACTTCAAAGAGGGACTAGCATAGTTTGGATCATGTAGTAGGCAGAGCCTCAATGTTGTTATCTGTAAAATGGGCATCTGCAAAATTATCTGTATAGTAGAGGTATTTGTAAAATTTATAGATAAAGTTTATATACTAATTTAAAGGTGATATTTGTTATGATGTCTAGGAAGTACTGAAAACTGGAAAACAGTTTGGAGAGACCATACTGGTCTCTTACTGTTTTCCAGTTTTCAGTACTTCCTAGAGTACTGATATAACTTCCTAGTTATATCTCGCTCAGTGGAGATATATCTTCTAGAGTGGTGTTTCCCTTAGCAAGTGACCAGAGTGACCAAAAGACTCAGAACCCTCGGCACTGTCACCCGTGAGTCCTGAGTGATTGGCTTCTGTGGCAGAACATTAACTGCAGCTTCTGCTTAGAAAATTGATGTTTTGACCCATGGGTTTCAGAAGTCCAGTGATCATGAGAATTTTATGTCAACATGACCTGCCAGGAAATAATGGCACTTAAGTCATTCAGAGCACTCTATCGGCTGTATCAGTGTGTATGTGTGTTGACCTCATGCCAGGTCAGGACTTAACTTACTCTAGAAAGAATACAAAAGGCCGAGGAGATGGCTTAGTG
>NW_004524785.1:3855779-3862290 GCF_000260255.1 Octodon degus | reverse complement strand
AAAAAAAAAAAAAGAATACAAGTGACCAGAACTGGCCTCCCTTCTCTCTTCCTTCTTCCTGGTCCATCTGAAAAGACTGGGGACATGTTGTTCTGGACAGTGTGTGGTATGGACAGCTTGTTCTGCCACTCAGCAAGAAAAAAGACATGTGCTTTGTGTTTTATTGTCAAAGGAAACAACGATTCTCGGTGTTGCAGCAATGCCAAATCAGAGAATTTGAAGCTTCTCGAATCCTGTTTTAGTTCTGCTTCTTCTTTTAACAGGAAAGAATAGTTGTCAGGTGAGAAAGAGCAGGAAGAATTTAGCCAGGAGGAAGAAAAGACTTAAGAGAGCCCAAATTCACCTAAATGACTTTGAGCCCTCATTTGATTGTACTGAAAAAGGCTGAAGGTGAAATTGTAGGGCCTTTGATAGCACCATAGGAAACATGGGTGGAATAGAAGCCTATGATAAGGGAGGCTATGATCATCCTATTTTAGTTAAGGTGATGCTAATGGAGAAAAAATATAATTCCCAACCTGTTACATGTTAGATGTGTCACGTTCATGATTTCACAACATGAAGGAATAAAATTGTGAACCAAGAGTGGAAGTTAAAAGAGTCTTATTGGAAAGAAAGAGAACAGCTTCTGGATTTCCAAGAGGGGTCCTGAGGCCACCAAGGTTCTTCATGGGTGAGGGGTGATATAGACAGCAAAATCACAAATTGGGAACAATGTGAGTCGAATTATAACCAACCTACAGGATTAGTATAGCCACTTAGCTAGTACTGATCCAATTGTTAACAGGTAGCTAGTTCTAAAGTGGCTCTCCAGTTCAGTATTGCCAGGTTATTGGGTTGATCATCTCTTCTTCTGGAGTTGGAAATAACCAAATAAAACAAGCAGAAAGCAGTGGCAACGTTTGTTTTGTTTTATTTTAAAAAATAAAAGTGAAGAGTGAGAGAGAAACTGGCTCTGCAGAGCTTGGGCTGGTCAAAGAGGAAAAAGCAAGAGAAAAGTACATCCTGGAGGATACAGGGCGGGCTGTCATGAGGAAAGCTGTGACAGCCAGCTCTTCATGGTGTCTTTTATGCAGTCCAAATCTTGAGAAAACCCATAAGAACTTCTACTTATGGGTACTGGGAGGAGGTGCTGGCATCCCACACCTCAGGCTGGTGTCAAGTCTAGGCCATCCTATTGGAAACCTACTTGAGGTCCATGTGCAGGGCTTTGGGCAATGTGTTCTCTGTGTGTTCCAGGATCTTGTGATTAACAGGTTCATGCCTACTTTTCCAGCCAACTTGGCTACACCCTAATCTCCTATATCATGCTAAGAGTCATGTGGCAACGGTACATGGAAATCACAAAATAAGTTATTAGAGGGGCTGGGGAGATGGCTCAGTGGAATAAGCACTTCTCTGGCAAGCGTGAGGTCCTGAGTTTAATTCCCGGTTCTGAAAAAAAAAAAAAAAAGAAGTTATTGGAAAGGGAGAGGACTGTAGGTTAAGCCGATATAGAGGAAAACATAACTCCCAACCCACTAGATGTCAGATACACTGAGTTTGTGTCCTCTGAAACAAAGAATGAATTGCAAAGGGCAAAGAAGCTTAAGAGTATGAAAGGTTTGTTAGAGAAAAAGAATAGATCCTGAGAGACAAGAGGGTTCTGGAAGTGAGTTGCCACCAAGGCCGTGTGTCAAGGTAATTTACACACTAAATTCACAATGTGGGTCAAACTGCCATCAATTCACATAATCACAAAAAAGCAGCTTAGTTAATATTGGTCATGTAGCAAAGCACATGGAAAGAACAAAGGTGTTTCTGGGAAAGGATGGGTCCTGATACTCTGGTCACCCACCCGGCTGACTGATGTCCTTCTGGACTTCCTGAGCCAGATGGTGCTAATTACAGTATAATTCCAAGTTATTGCTTATCCCTTAGGGGAGGCATGTAGGCCCAGCCATTGCATCTTCATCTTGAGGCCTGGTCTTCTTCAGATGTACCTCCAGCCACAAACAGGCTATATTTTTCCTGTTGACTTCCTTACAAGCCAATCCCTCTCTGATTGTATATGAATTTCTATCTAACACACAGCCTGCTCACCGACCTATGTGCCTGGCCCACTGGTCCAGGAAGAGCTAATTACAGTACAATCTCAAGCTGCCATTTATCTTGCAGGTTTGGCTATTACATCTCCATCCTGAGACCTAGTGTCCTTCACATTTGCCCCTACTTACAATTCTGATGTCTTTCCTTTTTTTTCTGACTTCTTTGAGGGCCCAATCCCTCTCTAACTATTAATTTCTGTTTAATGTAGCTATCTATAATAATACCAGCTGCTATAAGCTAGTTCCTGCAGTCTTAGTGGTTTGACACAACACAGGTTTATCTCTCTATTTAACATAGACTTTTGTGGGTGGCATGACTCAGCAGTCTTCCACATCAGTATCCAGGGACCCTGGTTCATTTCAACTGTGGCTGCATAATCCTTATGTAGGATTATAAATCCTTATAAACCTGCATAATCCAGGTTTTCCCTAGTGTTCCTGGATTCTGAGTCTCTTTAGACTCTTTCCAGGTCCTTGGTTTCCAAAGAAAAAAATTGGACAAGACACACAAAAAACATAAAATGGTTTTATATTCATTAAAGTTAGAGGAAAATGTATGTTCTTCAGAATGAGAGCAGGCCACTGGGAAAGGTTGCAGCATCCAGATTAATGATAGGGGTCTTTTATATCCCTCATTCTTTAGGCTAATATAAGGTTTAGGCCAGTCTATCAAAAAAATGTTTGATTTCATACCAAAAGGATTGGAGCAAGCACTTTCTGGCTGGTCCCAATTTGGGCTTGTAAACTGTGTTTTGTGCATGTGTCCTGGGCCTCCATGATTTACAGGCCATACTTACTTGCTCATCTGATGGTCAGGAAATAATCTCCTGCCTCACTAGCAGATGGAAACATAGGCAATGAGAAAGATCTGTCCTGAAATGACACACATCACTTCTTGCCATTCATTGGGCAGAGCACAATCATGGCGGCAGGCTATTACAGAATTCAAGAGGCTGGAGAGACCCTGAAGAAACTTGACTTTTTTTTTTTTTTTTTTTTTTTTTGGAACCGGGGATTGAACTCAGGCCCTTGTGCTTGCCAGGGAAGCACATATTCCACTGAGCCATCTCCCCGGCCCCTACTTGACTTATTTTAGATGTACACTGACTCAGCAGACTCGTGGACATGGGGCTGATCACAGGACAAAGGAAAATGTAATGTGTATCCCATTTCATACACATTACTGAGGGGACTGGTCTTCACAACGGCATGGAAACTTGTCTGATGGTGAGTTTACAGAAGAAAGACAAAGGCAGTTTGTCAAGATGTAACAGTTTTGCAACAATACTTATCTTGGTGTCCTTACCCAGGCAAAACATGATGTTATGGGAATAGGAGCTTATAGAATTTTCCTTATAGGAACAAAAGTTACTGCTTTTATCAGCATTAGAACAAAGAACAGTGGCAGGGAGGGGAAGTCTGAAGGGGAATTTGTTTATTTCTAGGCCAGTCTAGAAAAAAACTTATTTTTTCTTTTTAAGTCCTGCTGTAACACTTGACTGCAAGAGACATGGGAAATGTGATCTAGTTGTGTGCCTGGGAGGAAAGGGGAATGTGTTGATATAGGGGAAAGAAACTCCCAGCCTGCTAGATGACAGGTACAAGTTCATGTTCCCTAAAATTGAAGAATGAATTCGAGGAATAGTGGAGGTTAAGAGCTGAACATATTTATTGGAGAAAGAAAGCTTCTGTCTCAGAAAGAGAGAAGGGATCCCCAGTGGATTGCCAAGGACTCTGCCTTTTAAAGAGATTTTTATACAGCAAAACCATGAAGTGGAGCATGTTCAAGGTGAGCATGGGGTGAGGTGAAACTGTGGTTAACCAATAAGGTAATGAACATAATTACTCAGCTAACACTGATTAAATGAGGATCACATGGGGAAGTGAGTCAGGCAGTAAGCAGCACAACACAGAACCAGGGCTTTTCCTGGAGGGGGTGGGTCAGCAGCTCTTCCTGGCCTCTCCAACATGATCAATAACTATTTAGAATATCGATCACCATTGTTAATCTTTAAGGGAAGCATGTGGGTGCATTTGTTTCATCTTTCATCTTGAGGTCTGAGCCTGAACGGATGTGTCTGTATCCCATGTGGCTGCAGTATATCCTGTATTCAGCACTTTGGGTCACCCACGATATTTCAACCTATGACAAAGCACCAATTCAAAGCCAAAAAAACTAGTTTGAATATAGGCACATGAATGAAAATGAAGTAATCAAAATTTTAATGTTTCAACTTATTTCAAGGTAGTTTAAACAGCAATCATCGAAGAACAGTAGCCTCAACGAGGGCCACAAAGTGACCAAGAATGTGAGCAAACTGAGGCACAGCCGCCATCGCAGATGCCTCACCAAACACACTAAGTTTGTGTGGGACCTGATCCAGGAAGTGTGCAGCTTCACCCTCTACAAGCGGCGCACCATGGAGCTGCTCAAGGTCTCCAAGGACAAACATGCCCTCAAGTTCATCAAGAAAAGGGTGGGGATGCACATCCATGCCAAGGAGCTGAGCAACATGCTGGCCGCCATGAGGAAGGCAGCTGCGAAGAAGGACTGAGCCCCTCAGGAATAAAGTTTTGCAGAAAGTTAAAAATAAAAAAAGCTAGACCGTCCTTAAATATTTTCATTTAGCTCAAAATGCCACACTTTAATAGAGACATTGAATCCGAGGAGTAGTCCTGTGGTAGGATAGTAGAAATAAAAGTTAGGTACAAGAGAACAAGGAAATCCTCACTAAAAATTGTTTTAATAAAGTTGCAACTTCTGGACCTGAGTGAAAGTTACCCAAGGTGATCCATATCAGTATTCCCTTAGTTAGTTTAGCCCCTTGCCTTCCAGGCCTACCACATTCCCATTGCTCAGGGATACTCTTACGTCCATAAATTGGCTTAAAACAAAATAAAGAGCAGAAACTTGATCTTACTATTTCCAGGCTGGGTCTGAGAGGTTCTCATGGCTGAGATGAGGAATTTAAGCCATCATAAACATAGACTGTTGGATGTTTGCTGACTTCTGACTTGGAAAGAAGAATTTTCACAATGTAACAGTAAGAGGCACAGGAAGGGCTTGTTAGACAAACATTTTAGAGTGAACTGTGAACACTCAGAAAATTGAGACACATTATAGTCTGAAACAGAATATTTATGTGGTTTTGGTGGGGGAATTCTGTGAAATATGATAATCCTCCATAGTCTTGGCCTTGGCCTAATGGGTCTAGAGGGTTGACCAACAATAGTAAGATAACCTTTATGTGTTTTGGCCAGTAGCCTACTTTACAGGTGAAAAGGTAGCCTATTCATAGATGAAAGAAGATTATTTGCAAGTAAAAAAAAAAATTGGAATGGCCAAATTCTTTGGCAGGTATAAGGAAATTGTCCAGGCTTATTATACTCTGGGTAAAGAGAGAAGAAGAAAATACAAAAACAAATTGGGCTTGCCATTTTTAAAATAATGATCTTTTTTCTCTTTTCTGCATAGTTTTTATTTATTCTGTATTGTCTCACTTAGCTAAAGGAATTTACCATCTATTACGTTCTTACTATCTTACCATCTAGTCCTAAAAATTCTCTTCCTGAGATAGGAATCAATGAATTTGCAAACTTAATTTTACAAAAACAGTGGGTTAGATTCCTTATCTCAGCTTCAGGAACCTCCATGGAGTACAGTGAGTCTTGCCATCAGGCAGGGCCTGAAGAGGGCCCCCCGGTGGAGGGATGGAGACCTTAGCTCTCCTGCACCCTCAGAGAGGGCTCTTGACATGTCACAGAAAAGAATTGCAGGATGTATCCATGAGATACATAGACAGATTTATTAAGGAAAGTAATGCGGATTTATTACTGGATTTGAGGTCCTGTGGAAATTCTTTTCAGGTTCTTGGTGTCCTGAGAAAAGAATTGAACAAGACACACAGGAAAGTTCATTCAATTGTGTAGGTTCTTGGTGTCCTGAATGAAGCATGGACATGACACACAGGAGAGGCAGTGCCGAGGTACATTTATTGAGGGTAGAAAAGAAGGCCTTTCTGCAGAGGGAGAGAGGGCTGGTGAACAGACTTACAGTGGCCACCAGGGTAATGGAGGGGACTCTTTGGTGTCATGTATTCCTAGACTGGCTTCTCCCTCATGCAGATAAATCATTTGGAATGGTTGTTCTACCAAGAGCTCATTTGGCCTGGCACCAGATTCAAAATGCCTCTTAGAAGACTCACTTGATTTGTGCCAGATGCAAGCAAAGAGCTGAATACAGTGCCTTTCTGATTGGCCCCACACGTAGTGCTCAGGATCTGCGGTCTGTTTGGACTTTGTGTTCTGTACATATTCCCTAGGTCTCATGACTTTTTTTATTGAGAAACAAATATCAATGAGACAGTTTCAAAACTGATTAATAGGACAGTTTCAATAATTAATACATTGTACATTGTTATCTT
>NW_004524785.1:3854206-3855374 GCF_000260255.1 Octodon degus | reverse complement strand
ACTGCAGTTTGCAGATACTATCATGCCAGTCATGTGTGTGAGTCATGGCCATTGCTTGACCAATTCACTCTCTGTGAAAGCCTGAGAGAATGTTCCCTCTCCAGGTGACTCTCCTTAGGCACACTCTATGTCATCAATCACATTGCTCTGTGGCCCCATAATCTCCTTGATCAGAAAATTTGGGACACAACTGAGTTACACGATGTTACAGTATAGGTTCTCCTATATCTTGAGTCTTCACTGACCTTGAAAGGCTATGGTCAAAATGTTGACTGTCCTTGCAGCTCTTCTATTTCTCTAATTTTGGTCTGCAAACTTAGGTTATTAACCCTCCAGAAAAAAGCTTATTATTACCCTACAACATATGCAGTTGGTTTTAACTCCACTATCTGTTTGAATATCAAACATCTTAGGCATAACATGGAACAGATATTATTCATCAAGTATGGATAGGTTAAACTTTAAGTCCCTACAGAACATGGAGTTAAAAATTTAAAAGATGAAAAATATTTAAAGAATATGAATACACAATTACATATTTTTACACAAAAATTTAGAAATCTGACCATATACAGAATTGTAGCAGGACAGTCCTGTGACTTTTTTTTCTTGTGTCTTTTTTTCATTTATTACCTATTAAATTAAACAAACTTTTACTTAGGGACAGTATGGTAATAATTGGTATGTCATGACAAGAAGTACATATTTAGAAGGGCAGAATGAAAAGCAGTCCAAGTGTGACCCTTTTATTACACAGGGCAGCTGTCCTACAGGCTTTTTTTTCTTTTTCAATTTTACTTTATTTTATTTTGAAGAGTAAAAAACAAAAGCAAGAACAAAAATCAGAACTGAAGATAGAAACAGGGTAACATAAAACAATACACATGTTACAGATTTTCAAAACAAGAATAGCTGATTAACCATTGCTATATTATCTATTTTTATCTTCAAATGTATTGCTCAGATTAACAGATATAGTTATGTAAGATAGGATATAGGATTGCATATTATCACTTGCATTCAAGAAACCTTAAATGTTTGTTCTTATCTCTCTTTTTTCTTTTTTAACTTTTTTAAAAATGTATTTTAAAGGGCTGGTGAGATGGCTCAGTGGTCTAAAGCACCTACTTAGAACAAGCTTAGCAAAGCACAGGGACCACGGTTCAAT
>NW_004524785.1:3845811-3854106 GCF_000260255.1 Octodon degus | reverse complement strand
TAGCAGGATAGTCCTGTGACATTTTTTTTTCTTTTTCTTGTGTCTTTTTTTCATTTATTACCCATTTAAAAAAAAAAAAACTTTTACTTGTGAGATAGTATGGTAATAATTGGTATGTCATGACAAGAAGTACATATTTAGAAGACCAGAATGACAAGCATATCAAGCTTGACCCTTCTATTACACATTGCAATCTTCAGTGCAGTTGCTTGGCTGACAGGTATCAACATGTATAATTAGTTAGTCAGGGTGAGAACCCTACCAATTAACTACTAGTTTCAAAAACCAGCTGATGCTTCTCAGGATCATTGCCTTGCTCATCTTGTGCATATAAATGTATGGCTTTGTCCCTGTCCTGTGTCCCAGCTTTTCTCCTTGCCCTCTCTCTCCTCGTTGTCCAGTCCTCAAGTTCTCACTTTCCTTTTAATTGTGTTATACATATTTGTATTTCTTCTTTTGAGTTCTTATACTAGGAATGCCATATGATATTTACACATGCGGGTCTGATTTATTTCACTTATGAGTATATCTTCAAGTGGAATCCACTTAAATATAAATGCTTCAAGTTTATCATTCTTTATAGCTGAGTAATACTCCATTGTATAAAAATGCCACATCTTTTACAACCATTCCTCATGTGACAGGCATCTTGGTTGTTTCCAAGATTTGGCTATCACAAATTGTGCTGCTATAAACATAGTTACACATATATCACTATGATATGAGGGTCTCATGACTTTGACAGATAACATCCAATTGTTTGACTGGTTTGCTTCAGCCCTAATTTGCTGCCTCAGGCTTCCATGAGGTAAGGCACATTATGGTCTGGGGTCTTTGTGTAGCTTTAGGGGCGTCCTCAAGATGGATGGTCCAGAATATGTATTTTCACAAATTTGATTGTGCCATTATAGGCAGCTAAATTAGATAGAAATTAATATGCAGTCAGCACAGGAGCTGGGCCAAGGAAGCACAAAAAGTAAAGACATCAAGGCTGTGGCTGGAAATGAAATGGCCAGGCCTGCCTGCCTTCCTAGAGATAAATAAGTTGAAATTATGCAGCAACTAGCACCAGCTTGTCACCTCCCAAGATGCACAATGCTGCTCTGCAGCCAAATAGGATCATGAATTTAACAGCAATATTAAAGGGTCTAAGTTTAAAAAAGAAGATACTTTATTTGTAAGAAGAAAAAAAACAGAAAATTTCCCTGTGGAATGAGGGCAGGAGGACTCGGAAGGTGAATACTCACAGCCTTTGTCCTCAGCTTCCTTTTATTATATTTGGGGAAAACTTATCCCCCTGGGAACTTGTCATAATCTGCATGGTTCTCGGCCTGTTTGTGGATGAGTTCCAGGACACAGGCCCCTAAACCTGGGTCCCACTGCCTATGTGTACATTCCTAGGTGGGCTTTGGTTTGATCTCTCACTGTCCACTTGTTCTTGTTGGGGCCTTATCTCTAGGTTGGCTAGGAGGGACCTTACATATAAGACAGAGTTAATGTTCAAGGAAGGGGATGCTTGTGTATCTAGCGCAGCAATATAGTGAGCCTGGAGACCCATAGTGACACATCTAGATGTGTGCATATATGCACAGATGTGAGTATTTTTATATACTAAATAAGAGGATTTTTTAAGTGGCTGCCACTGATCTTCTTTGCATTTTATTGGGTGTGGGGAAGGGTGTCTGCTCCTTAGTTAGTCCTTAGTTAGTGCCTCGTCCTTGGTTAGTGCCCTTAGTTATGGCACCTGGTCCTCTTCATCAGCTTTCCTCTCAGCCTCTTCATTGTTCCTTCCAGCAAAATTTTAACTCTTTCTAGTCAAGATTAGTTAGAAAGTCTAATGAGGCCCTCATGGTTTTTGTTTTTGTTTTTGTTTTTGTTTTTCAGAACCGGGGATTGAACTCAGATCCTTGCATTTGCCAGTCAAGCGCTTATCCTACTGAGCCATCTCCCCAGCCCCACTCATGTTATTTTTTTCCTGCTACAGACCTCATCTGAGTCCAGTGGGCCCTGAAAGTCATTGAATGCATCAGTGAGCAACTCTTGTTGCCAGATCCATGGTGTTTTTCCTTCCTAAAAATGTCTTTGTCCTTTCCATGCTTCCTTGCTATGTGACTTGTTTCCCTATTGGATCAATACATACGTTAGATAGACTTGTAGTCCTACAAGTTGATTGTAGTCAGGCCCATGTTGTGCTTACAATGTGATTTTGCTATATAAACTACCCCTGTTGAAGAGCCTCTGTGGCCACCCACTTGGGACCCCTCCTGGAAATACAGGAGCCACTCTTCATATTTCTGATAAAAATCCCTTTGGTTCACAGCTTCATTCCTCAATGCTGGGAGGCCAGGAACTCAGTACACAGGGGATCTATCAGGTTAGGAGTTATATTTCTCCTATGTCAGTGTCAACGTCCTGTGCCTGTTAGGAGCCTGATTACAGTGCAAACTGCCTGTATTTGTTTGCAGTTTAGCAATGTGGCATTGAGATGGGAAAAACAAATTGTCAAATGAGGCACAAAACAGACAAGGCAATTTGGAGTGTAACATTGTACTTTTAAGAAAAATGGCAGTTTCAGGGCACAAAAGTTATTCAAGTCTTTTTCTCTTCTAGGAAACTCTTGTCAAAAAGTCCTGAAGGTCTTTTCTAAAATTATTTATTTATTTATTTTTAGTATAACATTCAATTTATTATTTCTTCCTCAAGAGAGTTTTCTTCAGTCCATTAAGATCCAGCTCCCTTACATGGGCTTTGGTGGAGGTCATGGGGCAGCACCAGCAGGTCTAAATTAGGGTGGAGGAGTTCAATCCTTGCAGGCTTCATGAAATAGATTTCCTGGGGGCCGGGGAGATGGCTCAGTGGAATAAGCACTTCCCTGGCAAGTGCAAGGGCCTGAGTTCAGTCCCCGGTTCCACAAAAAAAGAAAAAAGAAAAAGAAAAAGAAAGAAATAGATTTCTGAACACTTTGCTGTGAGTGACACAACTCACACAGTGATGCAGCTTCACATGCAGCTTGAGAAGCACATAATCATCGAAGATGGTTTGGAAATGTCCCTGATGGTTGCAGCCTCCACTATGTCCCACATGACAAACTTCTTAATGGCCTTATCCTTGGGTATGCACTGGGCACAGTTCATGCGGCAAATAGGCTGCATGTGACCATGGCCCTTTTTGGCACAACTATTGTTTCTTCTTTGTTTCATCATCTTGAAAAGGAGGACCCAAAAGAGGCAGTCCTGAAGGTCTTAATGCCACAGTATCTTGGTTACTTTCTTATCACTGAGACATAATAGCTGACATCCACAGCATAAAGGAGAAAAGCTTTGTTTGGGCTCACATTCTGGCTCACGGGTCTCAGTCCACATTTAGCTGGCTCCAAGGCAGGGTCATATTGCCGAAGAGGCAGGGCAGAGAACTCCTCATGGCATGGTGGACAGGAAACAAATAACTCAGGAGGGCACAGCATAGACCCCACCAGGCCACGCCCCCAGGGACCAACCCCCTGGGACCAGGCTTCACCTCCCGAAACACACTGAGCTATGAACTCGTCCTCATTGGTGGACTAATCCACACTGGTGATCACACCACTGTGACCATTTACTCCCCAAAAACTCTACCTATAAACTCATGAGGCTTCAGGGAGATGTTTTCATACAGATCACAAGACATAATAAGCTGGGCTCTGGGCCTGTCCTTTTTACCTTTCTCCATCCTGAAGGAAGCAGCAGCACTAGCAATATATTTCAACTTCAAAAATATGCCAATGGTTGGCATTCTGGTGCAGCCTGCCAAATGAGTAACCTGACAGAGAATAGGAACACACATCCTAGATCACACCTCTTGAAGATGCGCCCAAGGCAGCATGAATATACCCAGTTTCTGCTCATAATGTTTTTCTCTCTCAAGCGCCCCTACTATATTTTTTGAGTGTGTAGCCTATCAGATAGTAAATGATTTGGGGGGTAACAAATAGGTCAGAGCAACAGACAGTACAGTGGTACTTGATGCATGAATGTTTTTGTTTAGGAGCAATTTGGTTTGCAAGCAGAAGAGTTTGGCAAAATTTTGTTTTTGTTTGAGAACTATATTGGGTGATGAACACGACATGCATCTTTTCAAAAAAAACCACAAACAAGGGCATCTTCTCCAGAGTCACGGAACGAAGTAGGTTTGTGAGCCAAAGTACTACTGTTGTTTACAAATGACTCTCATAAGAATGAATGGACATGGGACACAAATAGCCTGTGACAAAGTCTGCCCAGATGGGGTAACATTCCTGTTTCCCTTCCTGCAACATGAGTTTAATAAATGAAACCTCAGGAAATAGACCAAAAGTAATAGTTTTCCTTTCTAGTGGGTCTGGTTTTTACTTACTTATTTATTTTTTGTGTATTTGGTACTGGGTCTTGCTATGCAGCCTGGACTTGTAGTGATCCTCCTGTCTCAGCCTCTCCAGTGCTGAGATTACAGGTGTGCACCACCACACTTAGTCTCAGTGGCCGACTCAGTGCACCTGAGAGTAGGGCCGATGTAGCATGTGGTGCTGTGCATCAAAGGGCCTGGTCCTTACGTGGTTAAAGAGTATCAGTGTTCAGCTGGTACTAGTGTCTGCTTAGGGAAGCACATGTCACTTAAAATAACTAGAACCCTTCAGGGTGCTTAGTTCAGGATGAAATTCCCTAGACTTCTTCAGCCACATCACAGCAAATGTAGAAAGCAGGTCCTGGCTATGAATGAGGAAGCAAGTCCTCACTAGTCACAGCCCATGGTCTTGGATTGTCAACCTCCAGAGCTTTTGAGAAACAAATTTCTATGGCTCATAAGGTACTAAGTTTGTGGTGTTTTTCATAGTACCCTGAATAGTTAAGACCATGAAAAGCCAGGATGCAAAGCAGACTTGCCAACTTGTCATGAGAGGATCATAAGAAGGAACTGGGACTACGTGCACTGAGAAAACCACCACGGAATACAACAACACTCTTAAAATGTGTAAAGAGTAGTGCAGGAAAATGTGTGCTTACATGAAAGCTGTTTCCTGAATAGATACATCACTTTAATTCCAATCCGGAATCGCCTTGAGATACTTTACAACTCTATAAGGTATAGGTAACTAACAGCTATGCAAAAACATTCTTATACGTGTGTACATTCTTGTGGAGGACCACCTGGGTGGCTCTCCTTGAGGAGGAGCAACTGACTCCATTGTTGCTGTGCCTGACCCTCTTTCCATGCATTGAGGTGTACAGCGCTGGCAAGGACTTTTTCTTATCCCTTCAATTGGCTTTAAGCAATGCATATTGTCTAGCCAAAGTGTTGATGGTAGTCTTTGAAGACAGCAGGAGTGCTTTCCCAGAAACACCTCCCCCCATCACACACACACACACACACACACACACACACACACACACACACACGCAGAGATAGCCATTGTTCCCTTGGCTTTTCACCCTGCCTTTTCCTAGTCTACAATGTTCAAAAACCCAGGTTTGGGCCAGGATTGAGGTCTTTCTTTCAAATAGCCACGCTCATGGATGGACTTAGGACCCCTTAGCTCCCCATAACTATACATATGACTTAGTATCTATTCTCGCCAAGAGTTGCTCTGAAGTGGTAGATTGGAATTTGCTCACTAGAATCCCAATAACGTTTCCATGGGATTACAAATATAAACCTCCTGGGCCATGACAAGGACAGGGAAGGGCTCGTTATACCTTCTGTCCTGAATGTATATCCCTGTTACATTTTTTTTCCTCTGTGCATTAATTTAAATATTCTTGTTCTCTCTCTCTCTCTCTCTCTCTCTCTCTCTCTCTCTCTCATATTTTAGAGAAGGGTCTACAGGGTGTTCAGGGTCTCAGTACTAGATCAGACTCATAGTGATCCACCTGTTTACAACCTCCCAAGAACTGGGATTACAGGTGCATGCCAGCATGCCAGTCTCAGTTGCTGTCTCAGCATGCCCTGGGGGTGGGGCTGGCACCCTTGCAGGCGCTTTAATCTGCTGAGCTACTTAACCAGGTCTTGTTCTCTAAATGTGTGTTTTTCAGCTTACCATAACTAGTTAAAATGAATACAATAAAAAATTCACATCTTCTCATTTTTTTTCCTGAAAATTATTTTTCAAAAGTGATGGCATAGGAAAAAGGCCATTGTAGACTAGGATGAACAGGTAAAGGGGCACAGGGTAGCTTCCGCTTAAAATAAGAAAAAAGAACATGAGTTCAAAAATCAGAAGACTGTAGGTTCAAATCCTCTCTCTACAAATGTCTAAAATGTGATTTGATCAAGTTTATTAAACTCAATTTCCTCAGCTATAAAGTGAGGATAACAAGGCTACTTTGTAGGATTTTTTTTTTTTTTTTTTATACAATAATTTAAATGAAAAGCTCATGCTATGCCTAGTGGGTGATGAATGTTCCCTAGATAGAAAGTGAGTGTTACTATTACTAGTTTATTGAATGTTCACTATGAGAATAAGATCTGCTTGGGGGTGACAGGGCAGCTGTCTTTTTTTTTTTTAATTGAGAAACATATAGCAATGAGACAATTTCAAAACTGATTAATATGATAGTTTTAATAATTAATACATTGTACATTGTTATCTACTTAGTGGTTTTCCACAGTACAAGATGCAGACAGGATATCCTGTCCAAACACTATTAATACAAATCTTTCCTCTCATTGAATTAAGTGAAAGTAGCTGTATATCTATCCTAGTTAGTCTGCATATACAGATACACAATGGTCCTTCCTCTGTATCTCCTTTTTCTGTTTACCCTTGTCAGAGATAGGAATTCCATTGGCATATAAATACTATAGGTGAGTGAATTCAGCAAAACAATCAAACATAGTTCAGCAGTCCACAATAGCAGTGGGTTATCTGCAGAAGTTGTTGACTTGAGTCTTTCATAGCTCATCATATTAATATGGCTTTACTTTATATACCTCATTTTTATACTTTTATGCTGAATGGTTAAAACCAAGATAAAGCAAGACCTATATAACAAGAAATGTAACTTTTGAATATGATAAGGTCAGTCAAGTACCCTCAGGATTTAACCTGTAACCCTGTACCGCAGTTTGCAGATACTATCATATCAGCCATGTGTGTGAGTCATGGCCATTGCTTGACTAATTCACTCTCTGTGAAAGCATGAGAGAATTTTCTTTCCAGGTGACTCTCCTTAGGCACACTCTATGTCATCAATCACTGTCCTCTTTGGCCTCATAATCTTCTTGATCAGAAAATTTGGGACACAACTGAGTTACAAGATGTTACAGTATAGGTTCTCCTATGTCCTGAGTCTTCACTGACCTTGAAAGGCTAGGGTCAAAATGTTGGCTGTCCTTGCAGCCCTTCTATTTCTCTAATTTTGGTCTGCAAACCTGGGTTATTAGCCCTCAAGAAGAGAAGCTTATTATTACCCTACAACATACACAGTTGGTTTTAACTCCACTATCTGTTTGAATATCAAACATCTTAGGCATAACATGAAACAGGTATTTTTCATCAACTACTGATAGGTTAAACTTTAAGTCCCTACAGAACATGGAGATAAAAATTTAAAAAATGAAAAATATTTAAAGAATATGAATAGACAATTACATATTTTTACACCGAAATTTAGAAATCTAACCATATACAGAATTGTAGCAGAACAGTCCTGTGACTTTTTTTTTCCTTGTGTCTTTTTTTCATTTATTACCTATTTAAAAAAATCAAACAAACTTTTACTTAGAGACTATATGGTAATATTTGGTATGTCATGACAAGAAGTACATATTTAGAAGGGCAGAATGACACGCAGTCCAAGCGTGACCCTCCTATTACACAGGGCAGCTGTCTTACAGGTTTTTTTTCTTTTTCAATTTTACTTTATTTTATTTTGAAGAGTAAAAAACAAAAGCAAGAACAAAAATCAGAACCAAAGATAGAAACAGGGTAACATACAACAATACACATGTTACATATTTTCAAAACAAGAATAGCTGATTAACCATTGCTATATTATCTATTTTTATCCTCAAATATATTGCTCAGATTAACAGATATAGTTATGTAAGATAGGACATAGGATTGCATATTACCACTTGCTTTCAAGAAACCTTAAATGTTTGTTCTTATCTCTTTTTTTTCTTTTTCAACCTTTTTTAAAAATGTATTTTAAAGAGAGTATAGTAATTATTGATATGACATTAGAAATAGTACACATTGCAAGAGACAGGAAAAGGAATATTGTGGGACTATCCTGCTTCAAGTTTGTATGTGGTGAGATTTTTGGGCTTAGGTGTAAACAT
>NW_004524785.1:3842609-3845711 GCF_000260255.1 Octodon degus | reverse complement strand
CATCTTGTACAGCAATTAACCACTAGGAAGAATGTATGCAATGTTTTCATTATTGAAACTGTCCTACCAATTTGATTTGAAACTGTCTCATTGCTATTTGTTTCTCAATAAAATTACAGGAAAAAAAAAGAAAAAGAAATGGCACACATTTAGAAGACCAAGATGACAGGTATTCAACCATGGTTTTTGTGCTACACATTGCATCCTCAATGTAGTTGCTTAAATTACAGATATCAGTATATAGAGTTAGTGAAGGTGAAACATTCAAACATTAACTACTATGTTAAAAAAATTGATAGAAAGTTTTAGTACAATCACCTCAGCCATCCTGCATACATACTTGTGTATTTTTCCCATACTTTTTCCCAAATCTTTTCTCCTTTCTCTCATCTTCACTGTTTAATACTTAAGTTCTGTTTGTTTCCATTTTACTGTATCTGTTAAACCTTTCAGGTTTTATTAGGTTCTTACACTAGGGAGACAATACAACATTTACATATGTGGGTCTGATTTATCTCACTTATGAGTTCAATCCCCGGTTCCGAAAAAAAAAAAAAGATTTGGCTATGAAAAATTGTGCTGCTGAGATCCAGTCCTAGCCCAGGTCCGGTGAGTGTGTGGCAGAGCTTGCAACTACCCTGCACCTGTGGGACCTATTACTGGTCCCAGCCCAGGTGCAGCATGGGAGAGATACTCTTCCACCCCCTTGGGATGGCCAAGACCACTCCACAGCACCTCCCCCACCCCGCCTGCTGAGTAGGAATTTCTGCCATGTTCCGGGAACCCCCAGACCTAGTCCTAGCCCAGGCCCAGTGAATGTGTGTGAGAGCTTCCTGCTACCCTGTGCCAACGGGACCTACTACTGGTCCCAGCCCAGGTGCAGCGTGGGCGAGACACTCTTCCACCCCCTTGGGATGTTGCCCACCACTTCACAGCACCTCCCCCACCCCGCCCACCGATCAGGAATTTCTGCTGCATTCTGGGACGCCCCAGACACAGTACTAGCCCAGGTCCGGTGAGTGTGTGGGACAGCTTCCCGCTACCCTGTGCCTGCGAGACCTATTACTGTTCCCAGCCCAGGCACAGCTTTGGTGAGACCCTTTTGCACCCCCTTGAAACGCCCCACACCACTCCGCAAAACCTCCTCCACCCCGCCCACCAAGGAGGAATTTCTGCCCCATTCCTGGAATCCCCAGACCCAGTTCTAACCCAGGCCCAGTAAGTGCGTGGTAGAGCTGCCTCTCCCCACTACTCCACCTTGTCCCCTCCAGTCTCAGAGCAGGGCTAGCATACAGTCCTGGGGTGAAACCCTGCAGCTGAAATCCCTGCAGAGAGTGTAGAGGATAGAACAACCCAGCTAGTCCAGAAGCAGAACATCTTACCAGAGGGTCACAACAGGTTCATCCTCAAGGGCAGCAGCAGGAAGGAACTGAGCACAGAAGCCAGAGCCAAGACAGACACAGATGGATAAATCCAAACTTTGTAGATCTACACCTGAACTTCAGTATGTGCTAAGGTTATAACTCCAACGAAGATCTACAACAAAATTCAGAAGACAGTGCTACAAAAAATGACAAGAAGGAACAAAATGCAACCTCAGAACCCAAGCCCACCTGTAACAAGTATAGAGGACACTAACACAGAATAAATTGGGAATCACACAGCTGAAAGCAATGAATCAATGTCTTCTGAAATAAAGAAACAGCTGCAGAAAGGGATAGAGGAACTCAGATTGGAAATGAAAAAAGAAATCCCTGAATTAATAACATCTGCACTAAAGAATCAAATGCAGAAACATATGGAGGAAACCCAATGCCCACCCAGAACAAGTGCAGAGAACACTAGCTAGGCTCAAATGCATGAATTAATAGGGTCGATAGTAAATAAGCAAAAGCAGAAAGTTATAGAGGAACACAGAGCACAATTCTTTTCTGAAATAAAAAAAGAATTGTCAGAACTCATAGCATCTGAAGTAAAGAAGCAACTGCAGAAACATACGGAGGAAACCCAATCTGAAAAAATACACTACAGTAAAAGAATTTATAACTGCTTCTAAAGAAGACATTGATAAAACAAGAGAGGAGATTAGAAAAGTGATGGACTCCTTGAATGAGCAATACAGGAAAGAAATAGATCGCATGAAGCACAGTCAAAGAGATATAGAGGAAATTAAACTCTCAATCACAAGCTTGTAAAACCATTTAAGTGAATGTGAAGACAGAGTTTCAGATCTTGAAGATGGTGGTGCAGCTATTGAAAAGGTAAGAAAGGATCTCTTAAAAACAACTAAGATGCAGGAAAGAATAATCCATCACCTGCAAGATGATGCAAAGATGAACAATGTGAGACTAATAGGCATCAATGAGAAAGAAGGATTCAATACAAATCACATTAAAAAAATATGGGCAGAACTAATGGAAGAAAACTTCCCAAATATGAGAAAACAATCTGACATTCAGGTAATTGAAGCATACAGAACACAAAGGAACCTTAATGCAATGAAATATACAATGAGACATATAATAGTCAAGATTCCAGAAATTCAGCACAAGGATAATATACTGAAAGTCGCTAGAAAAAAGAAGCAGATCACATTCAAAGGAAAACCCATCAGAATTATGGCCGATTTCTCTTCACAAAGCATGAAGGCAAGAAGAGCATGGACCAGAGTATTTCAAGTCCTCTATGAAAACAAATTCCAGCCCAGACTACTATACCCTGCAAAATTCTCTTTCAAGTTTGATGGAGAAGTGAAATATTTTCATGACAAAGAACAGCTAAAGAATTTCACGATGACAAAGCCAACCCTACACAGGCTACTGAAAGATGTTCCAGAGAGAAAACAAAATGATGAGAACTCAAAAAATGAGATCAGAAGCAACCAACTAAATAGGGCAAGCAATTAAACACAGGAGAAAACAACAACAGGTAAATAACATAGCAACCACAAGTCAATATATCTGAATTCTAACCATCAATGTAAATGGACCCAATTCACCAATTAAGAGAAATAGATTGGCACAGTGGATTAGGAAACAAAATCCACCAATATGCTCTATACAAGAAACACATTTAACTCATAAAGACATTCATAGGCTGAAA
>NW_004524785.1:3838681-3839569 GCF_000260255.1 Octodon degus | reverse complement strand
AAAGGCTTTTGACAAAGTCCAACACTCATTCATGTTCAAAGTCCTACAGAAAATTGGAATACATGGCCTCTACTTCAATCTGATAAAAGCCATTTTTGAAAACCCAACAGCTAACATAATCCTAAATTGGGAAAAACTGAAATCTTTTACTCTTAGATCTGGTACAAGACAAGGATGTCCTCTAACACTACTCCTATTCAATATAGTTCTGGAATCATTAGCTACAGCCATTAGACAAGAGAAAGAAATAAAAGGAATAAGAATACTCAAAGAAGAAATTAAATTATCTTTATTTGCTGATGACATGATACTTTACTTGGAAGACACAAAAAAGTCCACCAAGAAGCTACTAGAATTAATACAGAAATTCAGTAGCATAGCAGATTATAAAGTCAATTCCCAAAAGTCAATAGCATTCCTCTACACAGACAACAAACACACTGAGCAGGAAATTATAGAAACAATACCTTTTACAATAGCACCGAGGAAAATGAAATCCGTTGGAATTAACCTAACTGAAGAAGTCAAAGATCTTTTCAATGAAAATTACAGTACTCTTAAAAAAGAGATCCTAGGCTGTGCAGCCCTGCGCTGGGAAAAGCTGTGTGGAATCGGAGAGTCACGCTGAAGCGGAACAGCTGGGGCGGCAGGGTAAGCCAGAGTGCCTGAAGAGGAACAGCTGGGGCGGCAGGCACTTCGGTTTGGGCACACCCTGAGAAATACCCACCGTCACCCAAGAAGGGATCCTTGAGCTCTCCTGATTTTCTGAAATATTCCCCTGTTATAAGTTTGCCTATTGGGGAAAGAGTGAGCACAAACTATTCTGAGTTTCCCTTGGAGAGGCACAGCATTCAGCTAACTGAACATTCCAGGATGCTAGAAAAAAAT
>NW_004524785.1:3826693-3827539 GCF_000260255.1 Octodon degus | reverse complement strand
AGGAAGAAGGTATGCAATGTGTTAATTATTGAAATTGTCCTACAAATTTGGTTTGAAACTGTCTCATCACTATTTGTTTATCAATAAAATTATGGGGAAAAAAGAAAAATTGTGCTGCTATCAACATGGCTGCACATATATCATTGTGTTATGATGTTTTCAGTTCTTTTGGGAAAATTCCCAAAAGAGGAATAGCTGGATTGAACGAGATTTACTGTCCTAGTTTTTGGAGGAGTCTCCAACCTGATTTCCGTAGTGGTTGTACCAGTCTATATTTCCACCAGCAGTGGAAAAGAGTTCTTTTTTCCCCATAGCCTCTCCAGTACTTACTATTAATTGATTTCTCTTTGGTAGCCATTCTTCCTAGAGTGAGATGATATCTCAATGTTTTAATTTGCATTTCTTGAATGACCAGTAATGTGGAACATTTTTTCAGGTATTTATTTTCCTCTTGTATTTCTTCTTCTGAAAAGTATGTATTCATCTCAGATGCCCATTTTTGGATTGGGTCTTTAAATTTGGGGGCCGTAGTTTTTTTATTTCATTATACATTCTAGATAGAAGACTTTTATCTGAGTGATTATTAGTTAAGGTTTTTTTCCAAATTTGTGAGTTATCTTTTCACTCTGTTGATGATTTCTCTTGATGTGCAGAATCTCAATAAGAGGAAGTCCCAGTTGTTGATTCTTTGAAGTATTTCCCATGCAGTTTGATTTTTCTTCATGAACTGTCTGCCAGCCCCTATGTCTTCAAGATTTCCACCTAGTTTCTCTTCCAGATTTAGTGTTTCTGTTTTAATGTTTAGACCGTTAATCCATTTTGACTTCAGTGCATTGCAATTGACCT
>NW_004524785.1:3821465-3826169 GCF_000260255.1 Octodon degus | reverse complement strand
GTATGCAATGTGTTAATTATTGAAACTGTCCTACCAATTTGATTTGAGAAAAAAAAAAGAATATTTTCCTGAGTTAACACACATATAATATGACGGAACTGAACAAACTAGGGGATACAGATGAATGTCCATTTTGTATCTATGTATTCAAAATGGTTAGTATAGATATACAGTTACATTCTCTTAATGAATAGAGGGATTTGTTCTAATAGAATTTGTAAATAGGATATCATGTCCACATCTTGTACAGCAAATAACAACTAGGAGGAAGATGTGCAATGTGTTAATTATTGAAATTGTCCTACAAATTTGGTTTGAAACTGTCTCATCACTATTTATCAATAAAATTATGAAATAAAAAGAAAAATTGTGCTGCTATCAACATGAGTACACATATATCATTGTGGTATGATGTTTTCAGTTCTTTTGTGAAAATACCCAGAAGAGGAATAGCTGGATTGAATGAGATTTACAGTCCTACTTTTTGGAGGAGTATCCACCCTGATTTTCATAGTGGTTGTACCAGTCTATATTTCCACTAGCAGTGGAAAAGGGTTCCTTTTTCCCCATAGCCTCTCCAATACTTATTATTAATTGATTTCTTTTTGATAGCCATTCTTCCTAGGGTGAGATGATAACTCAATGTTGTTTTAATTTGCATTTCTTGAATGGCCAGTAATGTGGAACATTTTTTCAGGTATTTATTTGCTTCTTGTATTTCTTCTTCTGAAAAGTGTGTATTCATCTCAGTTGCCCATTTTTGGATTGGGTCTTTAAATTTTGGGGTCATAGTTTTTTTAGTTCATTATATATTCTAGATAGAAGACTTTTGTCTGAGTGATTATTGGTTAAGTTTTTTTCCAAATTTCTGAGTTATCTTTTCACTCTCTTGATGATTTCTCTTGATGTGCAGAATCTCAATAAGAGGCAGTCCCAGTTGTTGATTCTTTGAAGTATTTCCCATGCAGTTTGATTTTTCTTCATGAACTGTCTGCTGGCCCCTATGTCTTCAAGATTTCCACCTAGTTTCTCTTCCAGATTTAGTGTTTCTGTTTTAATGTTTAGATCTTTAATCCATTTTGACTTTAGTGCATTGCAATAGTCCTGGTCTAGTTTTAGTTTTCAGCATGTAGAGAGCCAGTTTTTCCAGCATGATTTGGTTTTTTGGGTTTTTTTTTTTTTTTAATGTATTTGGTACAGGGTCTCACTATGCAACTCAGATTCATAGTGATCCTCCTGTTTTCAGCCCCCCCAGGGCTGGGATTACAGGTGTGTGCCACCACAACCTGACTCAGTAGCTGGCTCAGTGAGCCAGAGGGTGGGGCCAGTGCAGCAGGTGATACTGGGGATTGAACCCTGGTCCTTCTGCTTGCCTAAGCAGGCGTTTAGACTGCTGAACTATCTCACTGGCCCTGTACCATTTGTTAAAGAGGCTATCTTTCTTTTAGAAAACATCTTTGGCCCCTTTGTCAAAGTTAAGGTGACTGAGTGTGTTTGTAATTGTATCTGCATCTTCTAATCTGTTCCATTGATGCTTGAGTCTGTTTCTTTGCTAGTACAATGCTGATTTTATCACAGTCGCATTGTAGTATAATTTCAAGTCAGGGATGTAATGCCTCCTGCCTTGCTTTTCTTGCTCAGTATTGCCTTTGTTATTCTAGGTCTTCTCTGGTTCCAAATAAATTTTAAGAATGCTTTCTCTAGATGTGTGAGGTACATTGATGTTATTTTGATAGAAATTGCATTAAATCTGTATAACAGTTTTGGGAGTATGGCCATTTTCACAATTCTGGTTCTTCCTATACAGAAGCAAGGAATATTTTTCTATTTTCTGAAATCCCTTTTGGTCTCTTTTATCAGTGTACTATAATTTTCATTGTATAGATCTTTTATTTCCTTAGTTAGATTAATTCCCAGAATTTTCTTTTTTGGATGCTATTGTGAAGGGTATTGTTTCTCTAATTTCTCTCTCAGTGTGTCGTTATCTGTGTAAAAGAATGCTATTGATTTTTGGGTATTGACTTCATAACCTGTTGCCGGTTTCTAAGAAGAGATGGAACTGTTTAGTGCAAGTGTTGCAGAAGGAAGGTCAAGGGCTGGCCAGATAGCTCAGTGGATTAAAGTACCTGCTTAGGCAGATGCAGGGGTCAGTGGTTCAATCGCCAAGCATGCCATGCTGCCCTTGCACCCAGTGCATGCTGAGACAGCAAATGAGACTGGGCGTAGTAGTACACACCTGTAATCCAACACTTGGGAGTCTGAAAACAAGAGGATCATTACGAGTCTGATCTGTGTAACGAGACCCTGTAGACCCTGTACTAAATACATTAAAGAAAAAAAAAAAAGGAAAGTCAAAGGGTGGATGCCCTAAATATCCACATACAGGGTTGTATGTACCAACTCTTCCATGATTCTGGCCCTGGGCATAGGTTTCACCCTGTGACAACTCAGGACTCTCCTCACCTATGACAATCTCTTCCTCACCTTTGAACTCAAAATTTCTTTCTTCTGTGTTCCCAAGGCAGTCAGCAAACCCCACTTTATTCTTGTGGCATCTTGTGTGTGTAACTAAGAGTTCAATTCATAACTCTTCTCAATTTAGACCTTGAAAGGTCATGAGCTGGAACCACCCTCTTTTCCTCCTGGAATCTCCAAAGCCAAGAAAGAGCTTAATCACTATTTGTTGAATTCATAAAGATCTTTGACAGGGAGCTATTACTGTATCTCAGATTGATAAAATATGCACTTTAGATGCAATGAGAGTGAAAAAGAAAGAAAATGGCAGATGTTGATGAGGCTGTGAAAAAGCTAAAACTTCATACATGGATAATTGCTGTACCTAGTATGCTGCCTCTGGAAAAGAGAGCAATGTTTACTAAGAAAGGACAGAGAGGGGGAGAAAGAGGGAGAGACAGAGAGACAGAGACAGAGATAGTGAGAGGCAGAGACAGAAGCAGAGACACAGAGACAGAGACAAAGACAGAGGGAGAGACATAGAGTGACGGAGAGAGACAGAGGCAGAAAGATAGAGACAGAGAGACAGAGAGACAGAGACAGAGAGACAGGGACAGAGTAGAGACAGAGAGAGAATGAGAGAGAGAAAACAAGAGAAAGAGCTCTTATCAATTTCACACCAGGTATATGTCCTATAAAATGCATATATCTACTGACTATGCAACATGTTCCAGAATATTTTTTTAATTTTTTATTTGTGTGTGTGTGTGTGTGTGTGTGTGTGTGTGTATGGCCAGCTCAGCCCACCAGGGTGCGGGGCTGGCTGACATGTGGTGCTGGGGGATTGAACCACGGCCCCTGTGCTTTGCTAAGCTTGTTCTAAGTAGGTGCTTTAGACCACTGAGCCATCTCACCAGCCCCCATGTTCCAGAATATTAGAAGCAGTATATTTATAGTAATTTCCAACAGGACACTGCCCATATCCTTATCTGGAGTAGAATAGACAAAAAAAAAATTATGGTATGGATTCCAGCAGTGAAATTGAATAAACCTTGGCTACACACAATACAGAAGGTCTTGCAACCACCGTGTGGAGGACAAGAAACTAGATACCAAGGAACATATATTATTAGAGAAAGTATGAAAACTGTCAACTTAGAATCAGGACAGCAGTTACTCTGGAAGATGGATGGTAATAGAAATGAGAACAAGAGAATTCCTGAATGCAGACAATGCTATTTCTGGATCTGACAGCAGGTTATGAGAATGTGTTTGTTCGTGGACACTTATAAAGTCAAAATCATGACCTATGCCCTTTTCTGTACATGATCTGGCATAAAATATTTTTAATTGATGACCATCAAACAACAAAAACCCAAGAGCCTCCAGGTCACATTGTATCAGTTCTAGAAAAATAAGTTCAGAGAATATTGAACCGTTGTTGTAGTCAAGGTCCCAGCAATACAGAGGTGAGCAGGAAAGAGTCTAGCTACACACAATTATAACACAATAAGGGAACAAAGCAGGAGCTCTCATATCATAACACAAGAGAGAATTCAGCAAGTAGAACATAGGAAAGGATAAAAGCAGCTAGCCCAGCCAACTGTTCTACATACTTTATGTGTATTTTATTGTAGTCTAATTAGCATGTGAATACCTAGCCGCAGATTCTGTTAATCTGCACTTTACAGAAGAATGTACTGAGGCAGAGAGATCCAATGCTTTGCACCATCCTCTCTTTCTCACGGTCTTGCTATCATCCAACCAAGCTCTCAGCATCTTCTTCCAGTCATAAGCACTTCCTTGAAGGTTCTCTAGCTTGGTCCCCTGCCAACCTGTGCAGGATTTTGCAGGTACCTTTCCCCTTCCAAGCCTTATAAGCCTTCACCATTTTTTATTTTTTTATTTTTTATTTTTGTTTTTTTTTGTTTTTGTTTTTTTTTCTTCACCATTTTTTAGAACTCTTCGCTTTAACTTCTTTTGCCCAGACACCTCCATCAGAGGTACAATCCAGTTCCCAACTATTAGCCCCGTGAGCACAAGGATCATGTCAGTGAATGTTCACAGCTATGGTCCCCAGTACACAGCATAGGGACATGTACCAGATGCACAACAGTATAAATGTTTATTGAATAAATCTGTTAAATACCTTGAACAGGGGCTGGAGAGATGGCTCAGTGGTCTAAAGCACCTACTTGAAACAAGCTTGGCAATGCACAGGGACCGCGGTTCAATCCCCCAGCACCACAT
>NW_004524785.1:3813832-3821365 GCF_000260255.1 Octodon degus | reverse complement strand
TTTTTTTTTTGCGGAACCAGGGATTGAACTCAGACCCTTGTGCTTGCCAGGGAAGCGCTTATTCCACTGAGCCATCTCCCCGGCCCCGTACATTGATGTTTTTTGATAGAAATTGCATTAAATCTGTATAACAATTTTGGGAGTATGTCCATTTTCACAATGTTGGTTCTTCCTATACAGGAGCAAGGAATATTTTTCTATTTTCTGAAATCCCTTTTGATCTCTTTTATCAGTGTACTATAATTTTCATTGTATAGATCTTTTATTTCCTTAGTTAGATTAATTCCTAGAATTTTTTTTGGATGCTATTGTGAAGGGTATTGTTCCTCTAATTTCTCTCTCAGTGTGTTTGTTATCTGTGTAAAAGAATGCTATTGACTTTTGGGTATTGACTTCATAACCTGTTGCAGGTTTCTAAGAAGAGATGGAACTGTTTAGTGCAGGTGTTTCAGAAGGAAGGTCAAGGGCCAGCCAGATAGCTCAGTGGATTAAAGTACCTGCTTAGGCAGATGCAGGGGTCAGTGGTTCAATCGCCAAGCATGCCATGCCGCCCCTGCACCTAGTGCATGCTGAGACGGCAAATGAGGCTGGGCGTAGTAGTACACACCTGTAATCCAACACTAGGGAGTCTGAAAACAAGAGGATTATTACGAGTCTGATCTGTGTAACGAGACCCTGTAGACCCTGTGCTAAATACATTAAAGAAAAAAAAAAAGAAGGAAAGTCAAAGGGTGGATGCCCTAAATATCCACATACAGGGCTGTATGTACCAACCCTTCCATGATTCTGGCCCTGGGCATAGTTTCACCTTGTGACAACTCAGGACTCTCCTCACCTATGACAATCTCTTCCTCACCTTTGAACTCAAAATTTCTTTCTTCTGTGTTCCCAAGGCAGTCAGCAAACCCCACTTTATTCTTGTGGCATCTTGTGTGTGTAACTAAGAGTTCAATTCATAACTCTTCTCAATTTAGACCTTGAAAGGTCATGAGCTGGAACCACCCTCTTTTCCTCCTGGAATCTCCAAAGCCAAGAAAGAGCTTAATCACTATTTGTTGAATTCATAAAGATCTTTGACAGGGAGCTATTACTGTATCTCAGATTGATAAAATATGCACTTTAGATGCAATGAGAGTGAAAAAGAAAGAAAATGGCAGACGTTGGTGAGGCTGTGAAAAAGCTAAAACTTCATACATGGATAATTGCTGTACCTAGTATGCTGCCTCTGGAAAAGAGAGCAATGTTTACTAAGAAAGGACAGAGATGGGGAGAAAGAGGGAGAGACAGAGAGACAGAGACAAAGACAGAGGGAGAGACATAGAGTGACGGAGAGAGACAGAGGCAGAAAGATAGAGACAGAGAGACAGAGAGACAGGAACAGAGTAGAGACAGAGAGAGAATGAGAGAGAGAAAACAAGAGAAAGAGCTCCTATCAATTTCACACCAGGTGTATGTCCTATAAAATGCATATGTCTACTGACTATGCAACATGTTCCAGAATATTTTTTTTAATTTGTGTGTGTGTGTGTGTGTGTGTGTGTGTGGCCAGCTCAGCCCACCAGGGTGTGGGGCTGGTTGGCATGTGGTGCTGGGGGATTGAACCGCGGTCCCTGTGCTTTGTTAAGCTTGTTCTAAGTAGGTGCTTTAGACCACTGAGCCATCTCACCAGCCCCCATGTTCCAGAATATTAGAAGCAGTATATTTATAGTAATTTCCAACAGGACACTGCCCATATCCTTATCTGGAGTAGAATAGACAAAAAAAAAATTATGGTATGGATTCCAGCAGTGAAATTGAATAAACCTTGGCTACACACAATACAGAAGGTCTTGCAACCACCGTGTGGAGGACAAGAAACTAGATACCAAGGAACATATATTATTAGAGAAAGTATGAAAACTGTCAACTTAGAATCAGGACAGCAGTTACTCTGGAAGATGGATGGTAATAGAAATGAGAACAAGAGAATTCCTGAATGCAGACAATGCTATTTCTGGATCTGACAGCAGGTTATGAGAATGTGTTTGTTCGTGGACACTTATAAAGTCAAAATCATGACCTATGCCCTTTTCTGTACATGATCTGGCATAAAATATTTTTAATTGATGACCATCAAACAACAAAAACCCAAGGGCCTCCAGGTCACATTGTATCAGTTCTAGAAAAATTAGTTCAGAGAATATTGAACCATTGTTATAGTCAAGGTCCCAGCAATACAGAGGTGAGCAGGAAAGAGTCTAGCTACACACAGTTATAACACAATAAGGGAACAAAGCAGGAGCTCTCATATCATAACAGTCTTGCTATCATCCAACCAAGCTCTCAGCATCTGCTTCCAGTCATAAGCACTTCCTTGAAGATTCTCTAGCTTGGTCCCCTGCTAACCTGTGCAGGATTTTGCAGGTACCTTTCCCCTTCCAAGCCCTGTAAGCCTTCACCATTTTTTTAGAACTCTTCGCTTTAACTTCTTTTGTGCAGACACCTCCATCAGAGGTACAATCCAGTTCCCAACTATTAGCCCCGTGAGCACAAGGATCATGTCAGTGAATGTTCACAGCTATAGTCCCCAGTACACAGCCTAGGGACATGTACCAGATGCACAACAATATAAATGTTTATTGAATAAATCTGTTAAATACCTTCAGCAGTTACTATATAGTTAAGTGATACAAATTTTAGAGCAAGATTTTAAAATAAGTCATGTGACCCCATCCCGCACAATTACTATTAATTTAATGTAATCACTGCTCATTCTCCAAATTCAAGGAAATCATGTTCTGTAATTCACCCTAAACCTTTTCATAGAAGAATTGTGCATTTGCTTTTAAAAATGGGAGCACACTTTCAGAGTTCTGTCTCCAGTCTGTTTCCCATTATCCTGTAGTTTAGTTTCTTACTGTGGTACGCAAGGAATCTCCCCGCAGCCCCCCAAAACCCAGCAAGCACAATGAAAGCACAAACACACACCTGTGGATCTGCAGGGGGCATCCCAGAAATCGTGTCTTTCCAAAGATCAGTTTTGCCAGAAGTGAGCAGGGGTAACCTGATAGATGTTTTCGTTCCCACTGGATTGCTTAAAATTCCCCGAGAAATAGTGTCTTCATCAAACTCTCATGTTCTCTAGTGGTTTCATAACTGGGCCTCTGATTCCACTATCTTGATTCTAAATGCAAATTGTATGCTGTAAGTAAGATGAATATCGTAGTCTTCTTAGTCAGAGACAAACAGCAGTTGACCACTGTAACTATCTTGTTAGTTTTTTTGCACCTCAGAGGCAAAAGGTATTCTGAGTTCCAACCAAAGTGCCTTCCGCTACCTCATAACTACTTTTATTATGGGTTTCACATTTGTGGGCTCTGAACAACTTATGTTTTCTCGGGAAACTAAATCCTATTAGGACCTTCCCTTAGTCTGTACCATGCCTAAAGCTTGGCAACGAGGAGCAAGAAGTTAAGGTCTACTGTTTTCTTCTAACCTGCTTCCAAAGGACTCAGTCTTGGGAAACTGACACCAAAAATGTGTGAAGTTGCCAAAGGCCCGGTGAGCACAGGTGCTTCTCAAAGGAATTCCTTGGAGAGAATCCCACAGGGTTTTTTTTATTTCAATTTTCTTATTTTTATTCATACATGCTTGCAATGCTTAATATTTGTATGTCCACAGAATTAGTTGTTCCAGAAGACGCCATCCACAGTGATGAGGACTGCCTTGTCTATCTCTAAGTGTTTTACCATCTTACCCACCTCTCTGAATCCAAGACTGGACTCTTTGTGGCCAGGATGGTTGCTGAAGAATCCTGGACATCCTAAGCTTTTGGAAAAACCCTTCCACACTTCAAGGTTAAGCAGATGAGCTGCCTGTCTTAGCCCTGGAGACCACTCAACTATCTATGCTGTGGGGAATTTACGCAAACTCCATCACCCCGTTCCTTATCCCTGCTGCTTAGTGGAGGACCTGGGAGTTCTGCCAGCTTCTAGAAGGGAAAGAAATCTACAGGCAGATATCCACCATCACTTTAGAGGGAGCCAATATATTTTCAAGAGAGAATAATTTGCTACTATCACACCAAGAAAACGTCTTTCTTTCTTGCCTACCTCCTCCATCCCATTTTCTCACAAGTAAAGCCACTTTCATGACCATGTATTCTCTTCTTTCTCCTGTGTTTCCTCAGATGCCCAAAAAGTGGAATGACCTCCACCCTACCTGTCACTGCCACCCAGAGCTGTCACAGGAAGGAAGAGATCTCAGCTGTGACATATCTTGCAATGAGGGAGGCAACAAGATGCAGGATCTGCCACTGTCAACGTAGCCCTCTCCCTCATATGTAATGTCCCATCTGTGGTTACTCACTGAGAGAATGGTAGCAAAGGCCTGATATTCAATTATTCAGTTACAGAAGAGAAAAAGAAGGAGATCAAGGGGCCGGGGAGATGGCTCAGTGGAATAAGCACTTCCCTGCCAAGCGCAAGGGCCTGAGTTCAATCCCTGGTTCTGAAAAAAAAAAAAAAAAAGAAGGAGATCAAGCAAAGGTCTGCCTTCAGGGGAAAGCACAGACCTTTTCACAGTACAATTGTTCCCTCTTTTCTGAAGTTCCGTTTTCTAAAATTTCAATCACTCTGAGGTCAACCATGCTCTGAAGATACTAAATGAAAATTTTCAGAGGTTAAAGAGTTCATGCATTTAAAAAAATTTTTTTCTTTATTTTTTCCATAATTTTAATGAGAAACAAATAGCAATGAGACAGTTTCAAATCAAATTAGTAGGACAGTTTCAATAATTAGCACATTGCATACATTCTTCTAGTGGTTAATTGCTGTACAAGATGCAGACATGATATCCTATTTACAAACACCATCAGAACAAATTCCTCCATTCATTAAGAGAATGTAACTATATATCCATCCTAACCATTTTGAATACACAGATACATAAATAGTGTGCCATTCTGAGTAGCATGATGCGATCGGAAGCCGTCCAACTCCATCTGCTGGGATGTGACTCATCCCTTTGCCTGGTGTGCCTACACTGTCACACGCTCTGCTCCCCACTAGTCACCCAGCAGTCACTGGTTATCAGACTTACAATGGCATATTGCAGGGCTTCTTTTGGATTAACCCTTGTCTTGCTTGATAATGCCCCCAAAGCACAAAAGCAGGACTGCTACCAATTACAATATGCCAAAGAGAAGCCATAAATGTTTCCTTTAAATGAAAAAGTTGAGGGGCTGGCCAAATAGCTCAGTGGATTAAAGCACCGGCAAGCAAGCGTAGGGGCCCAGGGTTTGATCTCTGTGCCTGCCGTGCCGGGCCCGCCCCGGGAAAGGACTGAGACAGCAATTGAGACTGGGCGTGGCGGTGTGCACCTGTAATCCCAGCACTTGGGAGGCTGTAAACAGGAGAATCACTACGAGTCCGATCTAGGAGTGAGACCCTGAACACCCTGTAAACCCATCCCTAAAATACAGAAGAAAAAAAATGAAAAGTTGGAACTACAAGATATTCTGACAAAGAACACAGTCACATATAACTTTCACTGCAGTACTTTGTTAGTAGCTATTGTTGCCAATACCTTATCATGCCTAACTTATAAGTTAAACATTATCATAGATATGTACTTAATAGGAGAAAACACATTATATACGGCATTCAGTTCTTTCTCTAGTTTCAAGCAGTCACTGAGGCCTTCGCTCATGCTCTCGAGGATAAAGCGGGCTCGCTGGACCAGCAATGAAAGCACGTGAGGCACATACATGGGGGCTTTGCCAGACCCCTGAGCACTTGCCTTCTTGAGAACTACTGCTTTATCCTAACCCAAAGCAAAAGAGATGATCAGATGTGTTTGATTTTAAACATACAGGAAGGAGGGAATTCTGGCAACTCAGCCAGCCACATCAAGCCCGGCACCATTCTCTGTTGTTTCATATGAGGAAGGGCAAAGTGCTGTGGTTTGTGTCTAGATGTGCCCCCAAACCTCATGCAGTCATAGGGCTTTTGTGGAAGCCGGGAATCTAGAGTGTGTGACTGAGTCATAGTGCAATGCTGGGATTAAGGGTGCTGAGATTGAGGGTAAGTAATTGCTGCATCAGTGCACTGATTGGATTGGCACAGCCCTAGTCCCAGTACACTGGATACAATATAAGGGACAGAGGAGGCTGGTCTTCCCTCTTCTTGCTTGCCTTTGCTGTATTCTGTCCGTTCTCTGAGATGGCCCTCTGCTAAGCCACCCTTCCCTGGGCCCAGCCAGTTAGAGACCAAAACCTCCACAACCTGAGAGTTAAATAAATCTTTCTTCCTTTAACTTTGGTTGTCAGGTATCTTGTCTCAAGAATGAGAGAAAAGTAGCTAAGACTCTAAGCTTTCTTCACAGAGGACAAAACAGACATACCACTGAGAATCACTTCTTGCCTCAGGCATTGTGTCATCTTCTAGATGCAGTGATCTGAACATTGGAAAACCACTGTTCTTTTCTTCTTCTTCTCTTTTTTTTAAATATATTTGGTATGGGGTCTCATTATACTACCATGCCTGTTCTCAGTGGCCAGCTCAGCCCCTCCACCCAAGGGGGTTTGAGCTGGCATGGCATATGATACCAGGGGTCAAACCCTGGTCCCTCCACTTGCCTTTGCAGGCACTTAGTTGGCTGAGCTATCTCACCAGCCCAAGAATCACTGTTCTGTTCCGTGGGAATTTTATCTCACAGAATAGAAGTTCTCAGGGACACAGTGACATTTGCAAGCTCTGACAAAGGGGGTCACTGAAGGCTGTCCCACTGTTGCCAACAGGTGCAGAGAACACCTTCTTGAAACACCGAAAATGCCAGCTGTCTTGGAAACTGCTTCTACATAGAAGACTTGAAGGGCAACAGAGCTTGTGTTCTCGGAATTTGGAAAGGTATGTTCCCAGGGTGTGGGGTCTGGCAGCTCACTACGGCCTGGGAAAGAACCAGGCATTTGAGTCCATTGCACGTTGGCTGTAGGGCTGCTCTTCACTTGCAAGGAAATTGAAAAGCACCAAACAGCACCTCCCAAGGCCACTGCAGGAAGTAATGCGAGGAAAGCAGTCCAAAGCATGCCTGGGAAATGTCCATGGAATTAAAACTCATGGAAAATCCCATCCCTTAAATTCCCACAGTTAAACATAAGTATATATTATTAGAATATCAGAAAGGGATTAAGCCTATCAAAAGTCTTTCCTGAACTCATCACCCAAGTTCTTAAATAAATTAGTTTCTTCAACTGGGTAATCTTATACCATCCTTATACATCCTCTGTTATGACATCAGTCACATTTTCTTTTTTTTTTTTTATAAAACATTTATTTATTTGGAATTCATAAATTCCAGGCTGTAACACACCAGTTATTCAATAAATGTGAATTTTCCAACTCTTACTTTTAAATCCCATTTTAGGATTTAATTAGAAATCTGATTGGGACACTAGAAATAAGTATGTTCCAAGGCTAGTGGAAATGGGAGATCACAGGTTTTGAAGAGCCACCTTAAGCCAACAAGGTCAGAACCATCAAAGCCTCAGCTTCA
>NW_004524785.1:3807888-3810957 GCF_000260255.1 Octodon degus | reverse complement strand
CTTCATCAAATCCATCACTACGCATCCGACTTGAACTGCTGGGCAACATTTTCCTTTTGGTTTCTTGATAAGTATCCTCCATCTGTTTCTCTATTTCTCTTATTTTCCACATATCTGATTCTTCCTGGATCTTATTGTGAGCATCTGTGTGCCGGATGACATTCCTAAGGAGGACCTTCCCCAGTGGAACCCGGGACATTCTTCAGTCCCTCGATCCTGAGGAAATCAGGCATCTTGTTAGTGTGAGAGGAGGAACCACTCCATTACAAGATCTCCTCCGACCCAGGGAGCCAAGGGGTCAGGGCTCAGAGGCAGCTCTGCAGCTTCACCCGAGTCCTTCGTGAAAACGCAGGCTTCCCACCGGTTAATGCGCCCGCGCCCGGGGCCCAGGCCGCGGCTGCCTTCCCCAGCCCAGACCGTCGGGCCGGGCTCACTCCGGGACCGAGGCCACAGGGGCGCCGGCGCGGGGTCTGCCAGGCCCGGCTGGCCCGCGCATTCCCCGGCTCCCACATTTTCTTGTAATTTCTGGTTAAGTACTGTTGGATTTTTCTGAAAGCTCTGTGAAGGTAGAGCCTACCTTTATCTCGTTCTTATTGTATTCTGTGTGGGTTAGTTTTTCTCATCTTTGGGACAAAATACCTAACACCAAAAATTAAGGAAGGAAAGGTTTATTTAGCTCACAATTCCTGGAGGTTTCAGTCCATATTCAGCTGGCTCCCCTCCAAGGCAGAGGGGAGCATGGCAGAGGGCAGCAGTTCACGGTGGCAGAAAACAGCAAAAGCAACAAGCGCAAAAAGGGAGGAGCAGTGGGGAACAAGCCTCTCTCCCTCCCTTATACTGCATTCAGGCTGTCTGCCCCAGGGTGGGCATAGCACTCACACCCATAATCCAGCATTGGAACATGAATCAATCAAAACTTTAGAAACCCACCCTATGACTGCATGAGGCTTTGTGGGGGGGCATCTAGACACAAACCATAACAAGTCCCAGAGGCCTCACTAGTGGCCCAATGAGTAGTAGATGCTCAGTATTTGTCAAAAGCAAGTATATGGGAGAAAGTGGGCTACCCTAGGTCTTCTGTTTTGGTCATTTAGACCCTCCACATGGCTATCAGCATAAGGAAAAAGCATCCAAAAGAGTCAGAACAAAGTTATGGAAAGCTCAAGCCCAATTTGGTCACTGGGTCACTCACTGGGTCACTCACTAAGCCCAATGCCTGACCTCTATACGCTCTGACCACTTAGGGTAAAGATGGGTAGGAAAGGTGTCACTGGACAGAACTTTTGGTGAGCAGGTTGCAAGTGCGAAAATCCAAATCTAAATCCATCGAGCTGAGCTAGCATAGCTGGAAGGCACATGCTTGCCACCTTCAGCCAGAAACAGTCTCAAGAATTTATTCCAAGGTGCCAGGTAAATATCCTCATGAATGATGTAATATGGAGAAATAGAAGCTAGGAAGTACTTGTGAATGACACTGTCCCTGGCATAAGCTGCTATAGAGCCTGACTTATGAGACATAGAGTATTTATTTATTTTGCTATCAGCTAGACTTTCTAAAAATTTTCATTAGTAAAGATTTGCCATACATAATCATCACATTCACCCTAGGGAATTTGCATCTGTGCATAATATCTCTTAATTTTCTCTTTTTGCTCCCATCTCCCTGCCCTCCCTTCAACCTTTCTCCCTCTATCCATTTACAAAAGCTTTCTGCCATTTTATCTCCTTCTATTCTTTTTTAAAAATCCCTTTTCCATTGTTTTGCTTCCCACTCCTCCTCCCTGTTCCTCTTCCCATTTGAGCATGTTCTTCCTGCGTCCCAGTACGTACGAGACTTGGGCAGTTAAGGATCTGCCAGGACATTTCAGGAGCAGAGCTACCCCAAGAAGATTGATCATCTTTGATGCCTTTTAGTCTTCCATGGGCAAGGTCATGCCTTTGCTTGACCAGGAGCAAGAATCTCGTAGTCCTTTTCACCCAGAGTTCCCTCTAGGAATTAAGCTAATGTCTTAAATGTGAGACATCTGTTCTGAGCAGCTGATGGCTGAAAAAATTCAAAGTTTATGATAGATATCAAGTCAAATCTGGGAAACTCAGAAAATCAGATAGTATAAATAACAAATAATCTACACATAGAACTGCAAAAAATGAAAAACAAACAGAAAATCTGGGAAGAAAAGAGGAAAAAAGCCTCACATCACCTTCTGAGAAAACAGGCTAAGAGCCAGCCACATAGCTTAGCAGACTAAAGCACCTGCTTAGGTAGGTGCAGCAACTGGGATTTAATCCTTGGCTTGCAGTGCCAGCCCCGCCTCTGGGGCACGCTGAGACAGTGACAATGACTGAGACTGGGTGTGGTGGTGTGTACCTGTAATCCCAGAGCTTGGGAGGTTGAAAATAGGAGGATCACTACAAGTGTGATCTGTGTAGTGAGACCCTGTAGACCCTGTACTAAAATACAAAAGAAAAGAAAAAGAAAGAAAACAGGTTAAGAATAATATTTTGGATGTTGCTCAAAGGGTACAAAGTTTCAATTAAACAAGGGGATCAAGTCTTGAATATCTATTTCACAGCAATGTCACTGTAGCTAATAATAATGTATTTCATACTTGAACATTGCTAGGAGTAGATCTTACATGTTTTTAACACACATACACACATACGTGAAATGATGACTATGTTATTAGTTTTATTGTGAAAATCATTTCACAATTTATATACTCTTCAAAGCATCACATTGTGTGATAAATACAAATTTTATTTGTGGTTTTTACCTCAATAAAACCAGACCTAAGCACCTGCCTGGCAAGCATAAGGATCTTACTTTGATCCCCAGTACCACATGCTGTGTCTGCTGAGCCAGTCACTGAGTCTGGGTGTAGTGGCGCACACCTGTAATCCCAGTGCTGGTGAGGCTGAAAACAAGAGGATCATTATGAGTCTGAGTTGCACGGTGAGAACCTGTACCAAATTCATAAAATTAAAAACAAAACAAAACAGGGGCTGGTGAGATGGCTCAGCAGTCTAAAGCACCTACTTAGAACAAGCTTAGCAAAGCACAGGGACCGC
>NW_004524785.1:3799922-3807063 GCF_000260255.1 Octodon degus | reverse complement strand
CAGCACTGGATTTCTTAATGTGGAATCCTAGAGTTAGACAGATGTCTTCTCTCTACTTCAGTATTACATGAGTGTGGTGAAACGAGTGTGTGCAGAATGTGACAGAAGCAGAGATCAGGCAAATCCTTTCTGTGCTCTGTGGTGCTGACTGTAAAGTGTGTACCTAGCAGAGTGCAGCACACCAGGAGCAGGTGTGCAGGCTCTATGCTGCACAACCCTAAAGGATGCCATAGTCTGTACATTATCTTCTTCCCACCCCACCCACTGCCATCAGCCATGTCGAGTAAGGCACCACTTACAAGATTAGTTCGGTGTATGGAGTATGAATAACCTTTTCAGGGCATGAACAATTCTGGAAGCCTAAGGCAACACAAGGACATTACTAGTTCTAAAAACAGATGCTCATTCTTTTTTTTAAGTTTATGTATTTGGCATAGGGTCTCACTATGCAGATCAGATTCATAGTGATCCTCCTGTTTCAGCCTCCTCAGCACTGGGATTACAAGCGTGTGTGCCACCACACCCAGTCTCAGTGGATGCCTCAGTGGGCCCAGGGTGGGGCTGGCTAAGGCATGCAGTATCGGAGATTGAACCTGGGTCCTTGTGCTTGCCAGGCAGGCACTTAGACTGCTGAGCTATCTCCCTAGCCCAAGATGCTCATTCTTATAGTAGAATTTTTCAGATAATTTCAGGGGTGACACAAACCTCCTGAGGCTCATCTCTGAAGAACTCATTGAGAATTCCCTTAGAAGATGATCTCCGAATCCTTTAATGCCCTAATATTGATTCTGGAATGGCCCTCTGGTTCTATTGGAGGGTTTTCCTGGGGAAAGTGTATGAATGCAAAGGTAGAGAAAAAATGGCAAACCACAAAGCACAGTGCATACATTTGTACAGAGTATAAATAGGCCAAGTCTAGCAGGTTCACAAAAAAATCTACTGTAGCAGCTGAGTTACATTTTTGGAATTATAGGTGGATTCTTGTCTTTGTTTGACATTTAAAAGCCACTATGCTATTTTTATAATATTTAAAGGAGAGAGGTAAACAACCCCCATGGTACCTGTGCTGTTGGCACATCTTTGGGAATGGGCTTTGCTGTCCCAGGGGAGGTGAGATCTATGTCACGTCCGGGCTTGCCCTTTAGGCCAACAGCCCAGTGGTTGCTGTCAGTCAGATGCCCCTCAGAGCCTGTGGCCTCTGCAGCAATGTAGTTCTGCTTCTGAAGTCCCAAGCAAAAGAAAGCTAGGTGAGCTGGGGTAAGTAAAGAACTGGCTTGTCTGAGTTTTGAAATCTCCTTTCCAGCTGTAGAGGACTCTGTCAAGACACAGGTGGACATACATGAAGCTTTCCAGCTGAAGTGTGTCCATGAGTGACAGCGCCTTTCTCCTCTCCCTTCCCCGAGGTTAATTTATTATGAAATAACAAAGCACAGCTCAAAGCAGGCTTTACCCATTATGGAGAACAACCTCATCTTTTTGTGAGATGCAACCAGTTTTCATTTCCCTGCAGATACAGGAGCCCCTGGCTGTGGGGAGAGGGTAAAACAGAGTGTACATGGCCATAGGTGTCTCTAAGAACTCTGGGTAACTGTAGGAAAAGAGCATGAGCAAGGGTCTGACCTTTCCTGTGAAGGACTTCTCCCTTCTAGGAGCTTCTGAAAAGTGAGAATACAGGAGAAAGGCAGCAGGAGCCTACAGGGAGAGCACTGAGAGAAATGGGGATCTTCTAATCCTTATCAGTGTAGACTGGGCTCAACAAGTCTTGTATACATGTGCTTAATTTACTACCAAAAGGTGATGCCTCCTTCCATCCTGTGCAGTGGTTTACAGTGGTTGTTCTCAACTTTCAGATAGTTGTTTTTCCTTCATTTATTTTTTGTCAGCACACATTTGTAACACACGATGATTACATTTCTTGTAGGGAATCTTGTAGGGAATGGGTACATGGATAACACATCTTAATTATTTATTCATTCTCTTGACCTCCCTCCCCTATCTATTGTTTTTCTCATTTGAAAAAGGTCCATCTCCTTACTTCTTATGATCTATCATCTTACTTCATTCTTTATTTATATTGTTCATCTCTCATATATGAGAAACCATGGGAAATATAAGCTTGTGTATCTGATTGATTCCACTTACATTATGGTCTCAAGCTTCGTGCAATTTTCTACAAATGTCTTAAGTTCATTTTTCTTTAGCAGAGCAGTGCTCCATTGTGTATAAATATTACATTTTCTGTATTCATTCATCTGTTGATGGATGCACAGACCACTTGCATGGTTAGGTTGTATAAACTGTGCTGCTGTAAACATGGGAAATAGCTGGTCCCACAGCTGGCCCCACCGCCTGAATTTCTGGCCCAGTAGATGTTGGTAGGGACCAAAGCTCCACCCTTCTCCCCAGCTCTGGACACTGTTCCTTGCCTCTGGTCTGTAACCTGCACTTTGAGCACTACTGCTCCAGCTGCCCATGTTTTTCCTTTTCTCCACTTTCAGAATGAGCAAAATAGAATGCAAAGAGTATGAGTAGAGTGGGAGAGATACACCGATACCAGCTTTCCTGGTAATCAAGCAAAGAAGTCTGTATTTATCCTTAGGTAATGAGGAGCTGCTGAATGGTAATAAGCTGTCTTAGAAGGGGGAGTCACAGGGCCTGAATTAGTTTTTTGAGAAGTCCAAAGAGACACTAAAAAAAAAAAAAAAATGTGAAGAATGAAGCCAGGAACTTCAAGTAGATACATGATTGACTTTATTTTTATTTCATCATTATTTTTAATGATAAAATTGTATTTTTTCAAATGTACACCTGGTCAAACCTATTCATCATGCATCTTCACCAGCAGCAGGGGCATCTCCACCCTTGGTATTTCTCGTATAAATAACTTGAGCTCTGTGCTTTGAGACCAGCTTGATAAGCCCTTTACTAAAGAATTCATGAAAGGCTGCTCTGGCCAATGATCCATGGATCTTCAGTCTCTCAGAGACCAACTTCCTTACAGAGTTTGTTGTAAGTAGCTTTATCAAACAAAATCAGGTTGTTGAGCTTATCCCAAACTTTGCCTTTGGACCACTTCTTCTTTTTGGCCATGACCCCAGATTTGTTCACTGGGTCTTTTTCTTGGCCAACTTTCCAGCATCTTTCTTTTTGTTGTCTTTGGGTGGCATCACAGAGCCCAGAGATCAGGGGCTACCACTGCATGCCGGTCAAAAAAAACCTCACTGAGGTACAAGGGGAAAGGCTAGGGTAGAGGAAGTGGCTGAGGGAAAAATGATTATTCCAAAACTGTCCTTCAAGGATGTCCTGTCTGGGTCCTAGGAATATGCTACTAATTACATGCCGCATTGCCAAACTTTTGTATTTAGGTCTGTGGCCTTTTGTCCATATAACACACATTTATCACATCACATAAACAAACATGTAAACTTAAATAAAAATATATAACCCACCACATAGATCAGAATGCTTACCTTAAGGAAATTTCCTAGGCAGAAAACGAGGGTGAATTTCAAGATAGAAGAAGATATCACACACATGGGGGAGACTGATCTGTAATGTTTCAAGAAAAAAAGGCATTCTGGTGCCAATGCACATTTGTTGATGAGTGAACTGGATACATGGTGGCATATTTGAACCATGTCGAATTAAAAAGTATTGAGAACAGGGAAAACCCAATGCCCTTAAGTGTGATGAGCTCGATGGTTTTCTGACAATGACAGTTAATAAATCTACAGGACCTCTGCCCTTTCATAACATAAATAGGACTGTGCTGAACTCATCAGGACATGTTGGGAGGGCAGCCATATAGTTGTGCACTGAGAGAGAGATGATGTCCCTGTCACCGTGGTTGGTCCCAGCCACTTTCGGAGAGCATGGTCCTTATGATTGCTTTCTATCCACAGCTTCATCATGATTTTGAGCTTCCTAGTTATGGGCAGATCCAGGCAGTGCTCCTGTGCACACTGATCTCCACCCACCTCAGTCTCTATCTCACCTTCTCTTGACATGATGCAGACTGGACCTGCCTAGAGCAGCATCATGATTCTAAGAACCAAGAAGTTCCCCATGTCTTTGTCAAACAACTTCCCTTGCAGATAGTTCCAAATTTTTACCAGGCTGTTTTTAGTGTATGGTTGCATATGTCTGAAAAGCCCTTGAGAAAGGGCTCACACCATCCACTCACCACAGGGCAAGGAACTGGTTCACAACGCCTGAATTTTGTACTTATCATGTCCTCGTGGTAGGACAAAGTGATTTCTGTGGGCAGCATGGGCCTCAAAGCTTTGCAGAACTCGCAGTGAGGCACAGAAGACCTCTTATGTTAGATTTCAGTATTTCATTGTCTTAATGGGTTCCACTAAGTGTGCACATGGGGTGCCTGGCTGCAATTTATGTTTTTTTCTGAAGCCAACCAGGTCACCTGAGAGAAATGTTTGGAATTCACAATGAGCTTTGAGGCAAACACTGTCTCCAAAAGGCGCTCCAACTCTATACCAAGAAAAATTGTATAGAAAGCTATCTACAGAAAAGTCTAATTTAGGCAAGCATAAATCCCAGCTTGGTTTTTTCCCATCTACCCCCAGTTTTATTGGGGTATAATTGACAAATAAAAATCACACATATTTCAGTGTACAATGCCTTCTTGGCCTGGTTTTTGTTGTCATAACTGCATATAATAGACTGGAGACTTTCAAAAATAGAGGCTTAGTTTATGGTTTTGGAGGTTAGAAAGTACAAGATTTTGCACAGTGCTGGCATTTGTCAAGGGCCTTCTTCTTGCCTTAGAACTGGCAGAAAGTATAACATGCAAAAAGCATAGTAAACTGCTAGCTCAGGCCTCTCTACCTTTCTTATAAAGCCCCTAATGCCATCCTGGGAGCCCTGCCTACATGGCCACATCTAATTCTCATTACCTCCAAAAAGCCCCACTTCAAAATGCCATTAACATATAACTTTGGGGATTACGTTGTCAATGCTTTAATTCCAGGAAGCAGAGGACTCATCCAAACCATATCAATGATGTTTTGCTGTACCTGTGTGTTGTGAAATGACTGCCACAATGAAGCCAACCAATATATCATCACTACACATAGTTACCATCTTAGTTTATAAGTTAATTTAAATTCACAAATTAAAAATCATGAAGATGTGACACAGGATTACAAAGAATGGAAAAGGAAAATTTTGGAAAATGCTACCAGTGCTCAAAAAACTATAGCAGAGTGATTTTACTTTCCAGCCTGGGATGTACTTATTAAGCTCATGTACTTAAGTGTATGTACTTATTTTTGTGATGGGAACACTTAAGATCTACTCTCAGTGATTTTGAAGACTTTAATACACTATTATTAATTATAATCACCATATTCTACTCTATAACTTACTGCTGTTACACAGCTGAAATCTTGCGTTCTTTTTCTAACATCTTTCTAATCTTCTCACCTTCTAGCATCTGGTAACCAGTATTCTACTTTCTGCATCTATAAGTTTAATATTTTAAGTTTCACATATAAGTGACATCATACAGTAGTTATCTTTTTATGCCTGGGTTAGTCTCAACATAGTGCCTGCCAGGTCCATCAATGCCATCACAAATGATAGGATTTACTTCTTTTAGAAGTTAAATAATGTTCTATTATGTACATGAACAATTTTTTTAAATTTACTTATCTGCTGATGGACACCTAGGCTGCTTCTATAGCTTAGCTTTTGTAAATTATGTTGCCGTGAGGCATAGATGTCTCTTTAATATACTACTTTCACTTCCTTTGTGTATATGCCCAGTACTGGTATTATAGGACCAGCTTGTAGTCATATTTTTAATATTTTAAAACCTCCCATATCATTTTTCATAATGGCTGTGTATCAACTTATATTCTCACCAACAATGCACAAGAATTCCATTTTCTCCACCCATCTCCACGGTTGGTGGGAGTGCAGGCTGGTTCAACTGCCATGGAAATCAGTGCGAAGACCCCTCAAAAAACTAGCATTAGAAGCCCCCTACAACCCAGTTATTCCCCTTCTAGGTATTTTTCCAAAAGGACTGAACACATCATGCTAAGGCGATGCACCCATGCTTGTAGCAGCACAATTTGTCATGGCTAAACTTTGGAAACAACCCAAATGTCCATCGCCTGAGGAATGGATAACAAAATATGGAGTGTTTTTACACAACATAGTATAAAAAAGCTATAAAAAGGACAAACTTGAGCCTTTTATAGGTAAATGGATACACATAAATGGATCACACTCACAAGTGAAATAAGTCAGACCCGCATGTGTAAACATCATATTGTCTCATTAGTGTAAGAACCTGAGAGAGTAATAAAATCTGAAAGGTACAATAGATACGATGAAAGAGAAAGAAACTATTCAAAGGGAAGGAACAACTGGGATGAGAAGAGGGAAAAAAGAAAGAAGGAAGGGGAAAAGATATACTTATGCATATATTTGGATAATTATACTGATGATTTCTGCTGCTCTACTTCAAGGAACAGATAATGCTTAAACTTTTTATCTTCTCTTTTTTAATTTCTTAATAAGTTTTTTAACCAATTTTTCATGTTTATATCTTATAATCTAAGCAACTAATTTAAAGACAACATTATGCAATATAGCAACCATTGTTGAATTCCTATTTTGTTTAGAAATTCTGTATCATTTCTATTTTTTTTTACTATTTTATATTCTCTTTAAAAAAGAATTCCATTTTTCTATGTCCAGTGTAAAGAAAATTATTATCATATTTATCCCCAATATTTATCTGTCATCTTTATGATACAGCCTTCTGACATTTGTAAGGTAATGCCATATTGTGGATTCAATTTGCATTTCTCTGATGATAGTGATGCTGAGCCTTTTTTCCATGTATGTGTTGGTCATCTGTGTCGTATGTTTTAAGAAATGTCTGGTGTGGGGCCTATGCCAGTTTTTTAAAACATTGGCTTATTTATGTTCTTGCTATTGAGTTGTCTGGGTCCTTTACATATTTTTAATATTAGCTTATTAGATGTGTGTTTTGTGAACATTTTCTCACATTTCCTACCTTTTCACTTTCTTGGTTGTTTCCTTTGCTATATAGAAAATTCTGGGCTGGTGAGATGGCTCAAGTGGTCAAGAACAAGCTTAGCATAGCACC
>NW_004524785.1:3796137-3798542 GCF_000260255.1 Octodon degus | reverse complement strand
CTAGTTAGTTAGGACTCAAGGAAAAAGCACTGCTGGCCACCTCCTTCTTCTGTGTTGAGGTCTCTCATCACTCCCTTCATGGTCTTTAAAAGGAGGATTTTTTTTTGGCTGGCTCAGGATGCCTTAAGGGCAGGTCTGGTAAGGCATGAGGATCTGGGGATTGAACCACAGTACCCTGAGCCTAACTAAGGGAGATAGTTTGCAAAAGGTACGGGAACCTAAGATAGAAATATCAGGAAGGTGTAGGAGAGGAGAAGGGGATGAGAAAAGAAGGTTTGACACTCTCGGGGGAAGAGTTAACAGACCGGTATTAGTTCAGATGCAAATAGCCGGCAGAGCTCAGCATGAAGCCATCATGTTCGTGCATTTCTTAGTACTGAGTCACTCCTTCCTCATGATTAGTCATTTAAATGGTCTCCTTCTTTATAATTTAGTCTTGGTAAATTTGTGATTCCAGAGATTTATCCATTTTGTCTTGGTTATCTAATTTGTTGGCATATATTTGCTTATAGTAATCCCTTAAGATACTTTTATTTATGTGTTATCTGTTGTAATTACTTTTGAATTTTTGATTTGTATTTGGATCCTCTCATTTTTGTCTTGGTCAGTCCACCTAATGTTTCATATATTTTGTTTGGCAAAAAATTCTTAGTTTTTTCTATTTGTTTCTAGTCTCTCATTTATTTGTATGATGCTTATTACCTTCTTCCTTATATTAAATTGAGCAAAGCTTGTTCTTTTTTTGGGGAGATTCTCTCTGTATAGAGTTCAGTACTTTGAGGGCTTCTTTTTACTTCAAGTAAACATTTACCATTATGAGTTTCTGCCTTAGAACTGTTTTGGGGGCAACCTATACAAATTATTGTAGCTATAGTTATTTTTAATTTGCTTTATAATCTTTTTTTACTAGTGCTAGGATTTATATACCATTATTACATTATTTGAGTATTCTGAATTCAGTTATATGATCTCCCAGTGAGATTCAAATTCCGAAATGTTTTTATGTTATTAGTATCGTTTCATCTCAGATCAAAGAACTCCCTTTAGCTTTTCTTATAGTATGCATTTCTTTAAGTAAGCCTAGTGATGGGGTTGGGGAGATAGCTCAGTGGTCTAAGCGCGTGCCTGGCAAGCGCAAGGACCTGGGTTTGATCCCCAGTACCACATGCCATCCTGGCCACTAGGTGTGGTGGCATACACCTGTATCCCAGCACTGGGGAGGCTGAAACAGGAAGGTTACTAAGAGTCCAAGCTGCATAGCAAGACCCTGTACCCAATAAATAAATAAATAAATAAATAAATAAGATTTTTTTAAAAAGCCTAGTGATGATGCACTCAATTAACTTCTGTTTGTCTGGGAAACCTTATCTTTCTTTAGTTTCTGAAGGAAAGCTCTCTTGGTTGGCAGTTTTATTCTCTCAGAATCTTGAACATATCACTCCATTCTCTCTTAACCTCCAAAGTTTCTGCTAAAATCTCTGCTGATAACCTTATGATGATCCCCTTGTCTGTAACAAGGTTCTTTTCCTGCTATCAAAACTCTTTCCATGATTTTTAATAGTTCAAGTTTGATGTTTCTATAAGACTTGCTTTGATTAAATCAAAGAGTCTTTTGAGCTTTATATATTTTGATCTCTCTCCCTCACTCACTCGCTTTTTCTCTGTTTCTCACTCTCTCTCTCTCTCTCTCTCTCTCTCTCGAGAGAGAGAGAGAGAGAGAGAATTATTCAGAGAGTTTTCTGCCACACTTCTTTAAATATCCTTTTTCTCTCCTCCTCCTGAGACTTCTACAATGTGAATATGAATGAGTTCTTGATTATGTACTAAACTTCCTGTAGACTTGTCTTTTCTTTTCTTCTCTGACTGATACTTTCAAATGACCTATTTTTGACTTCACAGTTTATACTACTTGATCAGTTTTACTATTGGTACTACATATTTTAATTTTATTTCTTGTATTATTCATTTCCAGAATTTTGTCTTTATTCTTATCTCTTATTTAACTTCTAGTTTTGTTCATGTATTGTTTTCTTCACATCATTGTGTTGTCGCTTGTGTTCTCTTGTAGCTTGCTGAGAGGTTCCTAAAAACAATTATTTTAAAGTTTTTGTTCCATAATTCACAGATCCCCAGCTCCTGGGAAGCTGTAAACAGGCAGATCACTATAAGTCCAATCTAGTAGTGAGACCTTGAACACCCTGTAGACACTTTCCTAAAAACAAATTTAAAAAGAATTTCAAGAGAGTCTAAATGTAGCATACATAAAAAAGAAATAGAAGACCTTGGTCACAAGAGTAAAACACCCCTTTAAAGTAATGTCATAAAATGATTTACAAAAGGTACAAACAGTAGCAAACAAGAATGACAATTATGATTACCTAGTACAAATCATATATATATATATG
>NW_004524785.1:3794006-3794867 GCF_000260255.1 Octodon degus | reverse complement strand
AGTTGGTGTCCTAAGAATGTTACATTCTGTGTATAACATTGACAATAAAAATAATAAAGGAAATTTTGTCTTGAGTGTCCTATGGCTTGAGAACTTGTATATATTATGTGATGCTAGGAACAATAATATCTGCCATATGTATGAATTACCTCTATATTTTATGTTGCTTATTCAAAGGACTGTCTCAACAATTCTGTTACTATTCCTATTTAACAGATGGGGAAAATTACCATACATTTATTAAGGGGATGAATCGGAATTTTAATCCTGGCCAAAGCCCAAACTTTATCCATGAGGGAACTCTTCCTTCCTCAAAGGAAGAAGGTCAAGGAATCTCCAGCCTCATGAAGCCCTAACACCTTGCCCCACCTCAACACATTTAGGTGAAGTTGGCTCAGCCGCATGCATTCTGTCCCAATGGTAGCCAGAGAGCCTATTAACTGACACACAATGAGGATAATGTTAGACCCCCCAGCAGATGTGTCATTAGACACACCAATAGCCTGCTAATCGATGTAACCTTAAGCTTATCAGATTATTCATTGTATCCTTGCATTTTAATTTCCAGGGAAACTCTCTACACTGTCTCAGGGAAAGGGGTCTGAAGAGCCAGACTGACAAGCTCAGACCCAACTGGTTGGCTTTACGGAGTCTGGCCCGACGTCATGTTTCTCAAGCATATAGGCCACCAGCAGGGTGCTGTGCAGGGTAGTGTTTCCCTCACTCAGCAGGTCCTCAATTTCTTTGCCTGAAGGATTAGAAGATTAGAAAGTTATTTTTCAAACCTAAAGATTTTCTTTCATTAAAAAAGTAGGCTCCCAATATTGGCATATTATTTCTTATATAATATATCTTTACATT
>NW_004524785.1:3775283-3791806 GCF_000260255.1 Octodon degus | reverse complement strand
GATTGAACTTCCGGTCCCTGCATCTACCTAAGCAGACACTGTAATCCATTGAGCTGTTCGGCTGGCCCTCATGTCCAATTTTAAAGGGACAGAAAAGAATTTAGCTCCAAGGAGCAGAGAGAACAGGAAACACCTGGTGAGCACAATGATCACACATTACACAGACATTCATATTACACAGATGTGCAAAGAACTGAACCAGGCATGTGAACAAGGGTGTGATGCTGAGCAGGTAGCTGAGGTCCTGTTTAAAAACAAGGTGCCAATTGAATTGAGTTAGGAAGGGCAGACACAAGTCTCACTGAGGCACAGGAGCTGGCAGGCCACGGCAAGTGGGCCAGCAATCTTTGTGCTGCCCGGTGGCATCCAAGTGTCCTCATCCCTGGGCAGCACACCACGGTGTAGCTCCATCTGTAATGTGTGGAGTGGTGTCAGCCTCACTCGGGACATTACAATGATGCTTAAAACCACTAAGGTTTATTAATGTCTCAGTTGCTCTTCTCTCATTGCTGGGATAAATACCCAACACCCAAAATGAAGGAAGGAAAGGTTTATTTAGCTCACAGTTACTGGAGGTTTCAGTCCATACTCAGCTGGCTCCAAGGCAGAGCAGCACATGGCAGAAAGCAGCCTTTCATGGCGGCAGCAAAGAGCAGAGAGCAAAGGGAGTGACAGCACCAACAACAATGGGCTACAGAGAGAAGCCTGTCTCCCTTAAATTACATTCAGGCTCTCTGCCCCAGGCTGGGGGAAGTGCTCACACCTTTCATCCCAGTAGTACTAAAACCCATAATCCCAGTGGATCATGAGTTAATCTCAAACTCTAGAAGTCCCTGCCCCATGACTGCATGAGGCTTTGGGGGGACATCTAGACACAAACCATAATAATTGAATACTTATTTTATACTGAAGAAAGTTTATTGGGGGCAGAAGTGTCACCTTTGTAGTTCGTTCATGAAGGACCACAAATGTAATTTTTGACAATGTTATATTTAAAAATATTTTAAATAAAGCCCCAGACAAGGGCCAGCGAGATAGCTCAGCAGACTACATGCCTGCTTCAGCAAGTGCAGGGACTGGGGTTCAATCCCCATACCACATTCTGCTCTGGCCCCACCCCCAGGTGCAATTTGCAGTCTCCACAGAGACCAGGTCTAGTGGCATATGCCTGTAATCCCAGTGCTTAGGCGACTGAAAAAGTGAGGATTACTAGGATTTTGAGCTGCATAGAGAAACCCCTATACCAAATACATAAAAAAATAAATAAATAAAACCCCAAATTGTCTCTGAGAAGAGGATATTCATCATGGACAGAGTCTACAAGGGCCCTTGAGTTAATATTTTTTAGAATTCCTATAATTTTCTTACACTGTATTTCTGTAGTAAAAATGATCATACATTGAATGTACAAATGTAAGCTCTTCCCCAAATTATGTCATATTGTTATGCATTTTCTATTCAAAAGCCATAAAGAATGGTCTTCCAAAGGTCTCAGGCTCTCTGATTTCTTTTATTTGCATCCTTTTTTCTATTTGTCAAGGCAACCTGACAGCATAAGTATTATCCCAGTTCTGCAATTGGGGAACCTTCCTATTAAGTGAAGGAGCTTAGAGTTTGGACACAGGTCGAACTTGAACCTAAAACCCCAATCACTGCAGAAGCTACTTCTGATGGAATTTTCCACACTTCACGGCCACTCAGTCCTCCTCACCGTTTTTCTCCACCACGCTTTACCACCATCTCACCCTTCTCTTGAAGCTCTGCAATCAGTTACTCCTCCTGATCCAGACGAAGCAAGCCCAGGGGATCAGCCCCGTGTCACACATAAAGCCAGGGAGAAGCACCAGTCACACTAGAATCTGGTGCTTTCTATAGCAACAGAATGAATCAAGTCAATCAAGATCAGTCAATCAAGAAGAAGTTATTCAGTGTCACTTGTGAACTCAGGCTGGTGTCGCACACAAATAAACACAAATGAGAGCTGGAGAAATAGGGAACGAAACACCCCACGGCTGTGGTGGGTGGGGTCAGCGTGGCTCATTCTCAGTGCCAAATCTGTGGTGTGAGAGAGACTAAGCCAAGCCTAATTCAGGCAGATGGGGACAGACAGACATGAGTGTCAGCTGCCGCCTCCTACCCCATAATGACTGCTGGTTGGCCCTCTGTGTTCAGGTATTTTAATAGAAACCCAGGCAGCTGCTGAGTGTCTATAGAAAAAGAATTAGGGGACAATTAGACATAGCTGGGTGTGGGCTAAGGGTTTTGTTGTGAAATTGCATTTCTATAGAAAACATACTGACTTTTTCTTAAACTGCATTATAATTTAGAACTGCTGGGAGGGGGAGCTGGTAAAAGATTATAGGGGATTAAGCCACCAGCCTTGCCCTTGACAAGTACTTATTAAAGATCTTTTAAGCACATGTCACTATACCTTTCCATTGGAGATTTTATAAGTAGAACAAAGGTTCAGGAGAATATAACATGCTCTAAGAAATAGTGAATTTAATGCATTTACAATTCAAATATAAATTGTAAAAATTGAAATATTCCAAGATGTCTACAGGACAGCTAAGCTTCTGACCAGGTCAAGAGTAGAACCCTTAGCAGGAAAGGCCAACTTGGTCATTCACTCCTGCTGAAGCACAGTAGTTCTTAGTGGTTCCATTACTTGCTTTGGTCACACAAGACTTTCCAGCCAAGCAGGCAGCTCTTTTAGCTTCAAGGGATGAGGTCTTTGCCAGCTGTGTTGCCAGTGTCAGCTACCCGCCTGCCTACTGCGGTGCCGGGGCCTGTTACAGATGCACTGAGCCAGGGGAGAGCCAGCACTCTGCGTTCCTTACACGTGAGAATCGCCCACTGGGCTTGTTGTCTCAGTTACTTTTCTCTCATTGCTGGGACAAATGCCCAATACCCAACATGGAGGAAGGAAAGGTTTATTTAACTCATAGTTACTAGAGGTTTCAGTCCATACTCAGCTGGCTCCAAGGCAGAGCAGCACAGGGCAGAGAGCAACCTTTCATGGTGGCAGCAAAGAGCAGAGAGCAAAGGGAGTGGCAGCAGCTCAGGCAGCTACCAGTCTCTCACCCCTCCTCACGTGGTAATGCAGATTACCCGCCCCAGGGCAGGTGCAGCACCCACAGTAATCAAGGACAAACCCCAGAAGCTGCCCCATGACCTCATGAGGCTTTTTGTATGGACACCTAGACACAAACCATAACATTCCACCCCTGGACCTCCAAAGATTCATGCATATCCCTTCATGCTAAAGGCATTTAGTCCATCCCTAAGAATTGCCAAAATCCTACAGCTTCAGCATTGCTGAAAAGTCCAAGTCCCAAGTCTGTTCCATGATCCAGGGCAAACTCTTATCTGTGAGCCCTGTGCAAATGAAAACTTAAACACATTCAACATTTTCAATGGCACAAAATAAACATCGTCATTCCAGAAGGTACACACAACAGGATAACAAGCATTGGGACCAAAGCCACATCCAAAATCCAGCACGGCAAACACTAAGTCCTACAGTTCCATGTGGAACACCCAAAGCAATCTGACCAATTGTGAGCTCCATGTGGCCCCGCCCCTGTGGCACGCTTGGTGGCACCTACCATGGCTTCTCTCTTAGGCCAGCTTTGCTCCCTCCTTGCAGTTTCCCTTGGATGATCCACGTTTCTGGATTTTCCAAACTTCTGAGGTTTCCAGTGAACAGGCTTCTCATTCACAGCTCTATACATATGCTGGCCTCCCAGGAGCACACTGCTCAGCTTCCCAGGCCTTCTGAAATCAAGGTGGAAGCCTGCTTAACCTCATAATTCCTGTATTCTGCAAGCAAATAAAACCAATGCCACGTGGATGATGCCAAGGTCTCTTGTCATCTGGAGCAGTAGCCAGGCTTCCTTCTCTCTTGGCTGTAGGAGTTGAGCACCTGGATCACTGAGAACTCTGACCCTGATTCCAAGGAATAAATTCGCCATGCTGGCACCATTCTGGAACCTGGTGTGGCCACCTCCACCATTCTGGAACATGGGGCTCTGTGGCTTTTCCCTCAAGGCAAAGTCCCTGACCTCTGCAATTCTGGCCCTGTGGTTTTTTGTAGAGATTCATGGCATAAAAGCCTATGGAGAAAGTCTGTTCATCTCAGTGTATCTAGGAGACAGACTTAGAGAGAAAGAACTAGGGAGGAAGGAGGTAAGGACAAGACATAGGGCCCAACGTCATCCCCCGTGTCAAAATCCCATCAAATAAACCCCATCTCCTAAATTTCTATTATCACCCAATAATGTCATCAAACTATGAGTTCATTAAAAGATTAATCCCATGATGAAATGATAAAGTCCTTGTGATCAGTTCACTAGGTCCTTGGGAGGACATCTTAAAATTAAAGCATAGCAATTGTAACAAGGACCACTTGAAAGCCCTTATGGGGGATATGAAGAATTGAGTCCAGAGGCTTTAGGCTGAACTTTACTCCAGAATCCCATTTTAATAAAATTTTTGAGATGGGTTCTCACCATATTATCTGGGCTGGGCTCAGACTTGCACTCCTTCTGCCTCAGCCTTCCAGAGTACTAGGATTACATTGGTCATATATTACTACCTCTAGCTTTCCTTTTCCTTTAAAAAAAAATTTGTTTTTCTTTTAATTAATTAATTTATTTTTTTTTGACACAGGGTATCATTATATAGTTTAGGCTCATAGTGATCCTCCTGTCTCAGCCTCCCCAGTGCTGGGATTACAGGCATGCATCACTGTGCCCACTTTCAGTGACCAGCATGGCACATAGTACCCAGAAGGCACTTAGACCACTGAGCTACCTCCCCAGCCAGCTTTCCTTCTCCCTGACAGCATTTAATGAAGTTTGCTTCTCTATCCTCTAATTCCAGGCTGTGAGCCTCTGACAGCAAGGCCTGGGTCCAATTCATTTGCAGGACTCGGTATAGTGTTGGCTTCATAAGTGACACATGTAACTTGTTTAATAGATATGAGTGGATGATGTCGAGCTGATTTTGCTGAAAGGACCTCAAACCTTATCTTTTGAAGAAGAAATTCAGCCTGGCATAATGGCTCACAGCACAGGTTTTGGAGTCCAGATTGTATGTCCTCCCTTCAAAGCTGTTTGATTAAGAATGAATTAATGTCCATTAGTTTCACTTTCCACATCTGTACGTTAGCCTTCAATAGCATTTATCTCATCTAGTGATAGTGCATGTCTCATATGGGCATCTCATGAATCAGAGCTTGTAAAATACATCTTTGATACCTGTCTCTGCTACCTTCTGGTTGCTGAGAATACTCGACACCCAAAGTTAAAGGAAGAGAGGCTTATTTAGGGTCACAGCTTGTGTAAGTTTCAGTCCATAAACAGCGGGCTCTAAGGCCAGAGAAAGGCAGACCAGGAGGTAAGGCAGAGAAGCAACAGAGAGGAGAAATAGTTCATGGCAAACCAGCAGGAAGCACACATCAGCCCTCTTCCTGTTCCTTATAGTTTATGCAGGCTATAGTAGGTGTAGCGCTAACACCCTTAATCCTGGTCAGAGATATACAAAAGCAATCGGTGGACTGATTTAGTGACCACACATCCTCAATCCCAGCACCACACACTCTAGATCAAGCCACATCTGCAAAGCACCCTCCCATAGCTGCATGAGGCTTTGGGAGGAAATACAGACACAGGCCGCCATAATGCTATACCCAACGTCTAACAAGTCCCCAGTAAGCCCCCAACAACTGGAACTCTTTTTTCTAACAGTCATTTCTGATGCCTAGTCGAGCCATATTGCAGAAGACTTTTATTTCATTTTTGGTGCACAATTCTCCAAATTCCCCCACATGAATGTATACTAGTAGTCTAATCATGAAAATAAGCATACACCTGCCGCTAGGTCCTCCCCACTTGAGCTAACTCTTAAGGACTTGGAGTCTAAGTCATAATTCATTAGGCTCCTTCTTCAGATGGATTGCTAGTGTGAATGACCAGCAAGAAGCTGAAAATGCAGTAGAAGATTACTCTCTGAGAGTTAAAATGTAAGTAGACACAACGGAATCTGATAAAGTAACAAGAGCTAACAGCAGGCCCCACCTGCAGCAGGCACTGTAACTCCTTACATATATTCCCTGGCTTAATCTTCACAAGAATCTTTTTTTTTTTTTTAAAACATTTAGTGTGTGTGTGTGTGTGTGTGTGTGTGTGTGTGTGTGTGGCCAGCTCAGCCCACCAGAGGGCGGGGCTGGCTGGCATGTGGTGCTGGGGGATTGAACCGCAGCCCCTGTGCTTTACCAAGCTTGTTCCAAGTAGGTGCTTTAGACCACTGAGCCATCTCTCCAGCCCAAGAATCTTTTGATGTAAGTGATATTATCTCCATTTTTCAGGTGAATATTGATTTACATGGACACTGAGCATCTTCCTCAAGTCATGCAGCAAAACCACAAGTAGGAGCCCCTAGCACCTCTCAAACCATCTGTGAGGCCACCTGAAAAAGGGGTCCTCTCTGCCACTAACATTTTGATAGAAAAGAAGTGCTGAAATATGTTAGGAAATTATGATGTGTTTTCCCTCTGGAGCAATTCAGACCTAATTTTTTAAAGATTTATTTATTTATTTGGTACAGGCTTCTCACTATGCAGCTTGGACTCCTTGTGATCCTCCTATCTCAACCTCCCCAGCACTAGGATCACAGGCATGCAACACCAAACCTGGTTCCAGGGCCAGCATGTCATATGGTGCCAGGGATCAAACTGGGGCTGTTGTATTTGCCAGGAGGGTCCTAGATTACCAAGCTTTCTCCCTGGCCCTCAGACCTAAATTAGTGTGCATGCAAGGCTAGCACCAGGTGAGGACTCAGCTTGACAATAGATGGGGGAACTGAGTGAGGAGCTGTACACCCACTGATTATGGAGACTCCACTGGAAGCAGGCAGCCACGAATGGAGGACTTCTACTGCATACATTCTATATTCTCTAAACTAGTGTCTCTCTCTCTTTCTTTCTTTCTTTCTTTCTTTCTTTCTTTCTTTCTTTCTTTCTTTCTTTCTTTCTTTCTTCTTTCTTTCTTTCTTTTTCTTTCTTTCTTTCCTTCTTTCTTCTTTCTTTTCTTTTTTTCCTTCTTTCTTTCTTTCCTTTCATTCTTTCTCGCTCTTTCTTTTTTTCTTTTCCTTCCTTCCTTCTTTCCCCCCTCCCTTTCCTTCCTTCCCTTCCTCCTTGCCTCCCATTCTCTTATTTCCTTCTTTTGCTGCATGACCATGTCATCATGACTAGCTTGCCACATTTAATAAAATTAAAAATAAAAAGAGCACATGCTGAGAGAGAGGGAGTCGAAGCAGAGGACTATGGTCCGTGCGAGGCTTCACCACCTACCTCTGCTGCCAGGCTGGGAAGGATGAGCTGGTGCCTGGAGCCTGAGCACAGGGCTGAGGCAGGCAGGCGCTTGTGTGATCTTTGTCTCCAAAATGTCCACATAGCTTGCGCAATGGCCTCAGAGCTGGGGTTCCTGGTAACTTCTCCAGCCTCCGCTCCACACGCTCAGAATGTTCTTGACCACAGGTCTAGCTGCCTGATTGTCGGGCGCTCTCTGAGTCAAGGATATGTCTGAGTTTTCAAGGTACCCACCTCACCCTCACTGTGCTGCCTGATCTTTGTCACCCCTGAAGAAAGGCACAGAGACAAAACCCAGAGATTTAACTCTTGGAAAAGACGGAGTTCTTCCCCAGATGCTTCTCCAGATGAATCCACCACCACCGTGTACTTTGTGGAAACTCTAAATGACTTATTTTTCACTTAGTCCCTGAGTGTTTCTATTTGAAGGAAGATAAATAGCTACTGCGTGTTGAGTTCCTGCTGAGTACCAGGCATTTGAATCTTAGCAACAACCCTGCAAGATACACACTGGAAGAGAGAAAAACATTGTAAATGACTTTCAGGGCCACCGCATGTTTTAGATTCCAAAGGAGATTTGCTGGTATCAAAACATAAAGTAAGATTCTTTTTCTTCAAAATGCCAAACTGCATTTCTGCCCAAGATTTCTGATTTTATATTTTTAAACATGGTTTACTTTGTGAACAAAGAAAATGCTGCTAAACCTTTAGAAAGAGTATTTTAAAGTGTTGACCGTATGCTAACACAATGTTTGGGATCTGCTATGTGTTAGATCTAAAATGTTCCCTAAAAGACTTAAGTATTCATAAATGAGGTTTTTGGATGGTGACGGTTTTAGGGAGGTGCTATACCATTCTGCAGATGAATTCATGGTTGATGAGCTCTGCTCTTGGGAGGGAGGGTCCAGCTGGTGCTGGGACCATGTGTTCAGAGGGAGTGCCTCCTGCCCTCATCTCTCTCTCTCTCTCTCTCTCTCTCTCTCTCTCTCTCTCTCTCTCTGTCTCTGTCTTTTTTTTGGCAGCTCAGCCTGCCCTGAGGGTGGAGATGACAGTGAGGGTGGAACTGGCATAGCATGGGGGACAGACATCGAGCCGCAGTCCCCTGTGTCTGCCTAAGCTTGCCTAAGCAGGCACTTTGGACCGATGAGCTATCTCGCTGGCTCTGCTCTGGCAGTCTTGAAGTGAGCAGCTCCTCTGTGCCCTGCCCCTTGCTGTAGTGCTTATAGAGCCAGATGGTCATGGGCTGAAAGCGTGAGACAAAATAAACCTCTCCTCTAAGCTGTAGACATTAGGAATTTTGTCCCAGAAGTGGGAGGAATACTGACCATTACTGAAGTTGGATGGTTTCCATGACCATACCTAATCATGTGGTTTAGAAGACCTTGGTTTGAAGGAGGAGTTTGGAAAATTGTGGAGACTCAAACTAAAGAGAACATAAAACACTGCAAGCAGAGCCACGTGAGCAGTTATGATCAGAACACAAAAGACCAGAGTGTCGACAGAAGTGTACAGAGTAAAGGGCAGGCTCATGTGGCTGCAGGTGAGCACACGGATTCTGGTGGCATCTGAACTAGGGCCATTCATGTCGTGTCCTGGCAAAGAATTGATTGACAGTTTTTCCATGCCCTGAATCTTTGTATGAGGCTGAATTTAAGGGTGATAGACTAATTTATTTGGTAGAAGAGACGTCAAAGCAGACTGACAATCAGGCCTGGGCATGAGTGTTGCTGGCTTCTTTTAGCCAGACTTATAGTGGGGATTTTGGAACAAAGAGCAGAAAAGCCTGCTTTCAGCTTGACTGAAAAGGAAGCATGCACGAGGGAGATGGGGATGGGGTGGGATTGTCACAGAGGAGGCAATCAGTGCCATAAGAAGGTATCAAGTACTTCCCTGCCAGGGTGGTATATGGCAGTGAGGCCCAAGTCATAGTGGAGACCCCAGGACATGCCAGTATCTTGGAATATATGCTGAAGAAAGTTGAAAGAGGTTAGCAGAACCGGTCCAATAAAAAGGCCTTATGGGTGCAATTTACAAGGTCATTGGAGGTGATGTTCAAGCTCCTTGGAGCTTACATCTTGCCACCATGTGCTTCAGGTGCCAAACACAGATGTCCAGGATTTATATTTGCACTACTGGATTTTGCTTTTTACTTAGTCCAATTTCTTTCTGTCTCTCTATTCTTCTTTTTTGTACTGGGAGTATTTATTCTGTGTCATTGTATACTGACAGCATTTAATTTTATTTACTTTTTTTTATTTATTGGATACAGGGTCTCACTATGCAGCTTGAACTCATAGTGATCCTCCTGTTTCAGCCTCCCTAGAGCTGGGATTAATGGCATGTGCCAGTACGCCTAGTTTTAGGGTAGCATAGTGCACCCGTGTTCCAGGGCGGGCAGGGCATGTGGTATGAGAGACTGGACTCAAGATCTTGCACTTTCAGGCAGGTGTTTAGACCACTGAGCAATCTCTCCAGCCCTTAACTTTATTTTTTACAGGGCTCATGAGAAGAATTTAGACTTATACCTTTTTGTTCATTATTATGGAACTCTTAAGACTTAGTGACTCTTGGAGTCAGACTAAATCTCCTTTACATAATGAGATGAACATGAACTTCATGGGGATGAAGGGCAGAATATTATGGTTTAGATCTAAAATATCTCCTAAAGTCTCATACTTGCAGAGGTAGGGCTTTTGGAAGTTGACTCTATCATAGGGGGTTCTTTCTTCACCAATGGATGGGCCCACTAAGGTTTTCATAGCTGAATGTGCTCTTAATAGGTGGGGCCAAGTTGAGGGAGGTGGTCATTGGGCACCCACTTCAGATCTCCTGCTCCGGCTCTTCTTCTTTCTGTGCTGCGGGCCTAGCTTTCCCCGCCACGCTCCTCTGCCATGGTGTTTGTGCCTAGGGGCCGAATGACTGTACACAGAAGCCTCTCCAAGTTCCACAAGAGAGTCTCCTTCAGCTGTGCATTGGGCGTTTTGCCCGAGCACTGGGAAGGCTGATCAACAGAATGCCGTTTTAGTCAACTTCAGTGCTTTGTAGAGCTCCATACACTCTTCAGCTACAGAAGAGAAGACTGCAGTCTGGAAGAGGCAGAAGGCAAAGGTCGCCAAGCAGTCAATGGGAAGCCAGGGCCCAGATCTTGGACAGCTTGTCCTAAGAACCTGTCCCTTAGTGCCCAGACATCCTCATCGTGAATGTATGTTTTTAAATACCTGGCACATCGATCTCATGTGGGAGACTCTTGCTATTCCAGGAACAGAGACCATTAGGTTTTAGAAGGGTTTTTTTTGTTTGTTTTTGTTTTTCTGGTACCAGCAATCAAACTCAGGACCTTGCCCTTGCCAGGCAATTTCTGGGCTGCTGAGCTGCATCCTGGCCAAGTTTAGAGATTTTTAATTCAAGCTTCTTATGGGGAAGAGGTAAAATTACAGATGGAGATAAAGTATTCATCTTCCTTAGGCTCCCCTTATTTTTTTGCTACCATCATTCTCAGGAAATCCTCTGCAGCCAGGGGCCTGCTGCTGTGTTCATTTCCATATGCCTACCACACAGCAAAGGAGGGGCTTTAAAAACTTTTGTTGGATGAATGAAAGCAACATGACTGTGTGACTGTGAAGAAGTTAAAATCAGGAAAGTGTTCCCTCATACAAGCTTCAGATCTAGGGCAAAATCAAGCATCCTTGACTCCCTGAGTCAACTTGATCTTTGCTTGGGAATGACTCATCGATGTAGTTAGGGCTCCAGTATCTCAGGTGACAAGGACAAAGTCTGCCCTGGGCTAAGTGGAGAATACACCAGCTGGCACATCCAAAAGGCCCAGAAGCAGGGGCAGCACAGTCGAAAGAGCAGAACTGAGACTTGGTGACCTGGGGTCCTATCTTCCCACCTTTCTTCTCTCTCTGGGCCTTCCCACCCTTGGCTGAAAAAAAAAAAAAAAAAAAAAAAAGTAAGAGCAGAACATCAGCCACAGGGCTGAGAGAAAAGAAAAAGAAAGGGAGGATGGTGTGAATTCATGGCAGTGGGAATTGCTGTCTAAACTGCTCTCCATCTTCAGCAAGAGCTCAGAATCAGGCACCAGGAAAGAAGAGTTGACATTTCCAGAGCACCATGCCAGTGGCTTGCCTTTACGACCTTTTATGAAATCTCCAAACAAGCTTGTAGAATACTGTTAAGCAATAACAATACATGAGCTAAAGGTCCATGCTTGAATGCATCTGAAGGACATTATGCTGAGTGAAAAAGGCCATCTCAAAAGATTAGACATTTTATAATTTCATTGATACAGCATCATTAAAAGAACAAAATTAAACAAGATGGGAGGGATGTGGGGTTGGCAATGAGTACAGCCATGACTATAAAGGGGTAGCAATTGGGGGATCCTTGTGATGATGAACAGTTCTGTATCTTGATTATGGTGGTTGTGATGGTTTGGAGTTTGTGCAGGGCTAACTATATGGTATAGGACATGTTTTGTAATAGTATTTTATGGTGAATCACCCAAGAATCACATACAATAAGTGCAAGAAATCTATCCACACGCTAAATACTAAAGAATCCAACTGAAGAGCTGGACACTAATGTCCTACAGGAGTCCAGCTAGAAACCTAGGGCTCATAACAGTGCCTCCCACAAGTCCAGCTGAAGGCCTAGATCCTACAATACAGTCTCTGTTTTTGTCTAGGGCCAGCAAGATAGCTCAGCAGACTACGTGTGTACTTAGGCAAACACAGGAACCAGGACTGAATCCCTGGCACCATATACTGCGCCGGTCCCACCCAGGCCTGCTGAGCTGGCCACTGACACTGGGCATGGTGGCACATACCTGCAATCCTAGTGCTGGGAAGTGTGAAACAGGAGAATTACCATGACTCCAAGCTTTATAGTGAGACCCTGTACCAAATACATTTTTTTAAAAAGTCTCAGATAGATCTGCTTCATGGATCTGTGCTGGAAAGACCCAAAGGTCAGTGATGGAAGCTAGAAAGCCTATGCCAGTGTGATGAAGGATCTGTGCTAGCAGGCTGAGGGATCTGGACTGGAGCTAGGAAGCAAGGCTCAAGGTAAGCACCAGAGCTCCCCGCAAAATACCACAGCCATCCTCAGCAACAGTGAGGTCCTGAGCTCCTCCAGTGATGAGGAAAGCCAAGCTCCTATCAGGAAAGCCAATGTGACAAGCTTCTCCATGAGCTGCATGGTGCACCATCTTCCCCTCGAGTCAGAAAGTGATGCTCAAAATGAGGACCCAAGCTTCTCCAAAGTTCATCGGGAAAGCCAACATGACAAAGTCCTCCAGCAGAACAGCCCAAGAGGCCAGCAGCCTCTACCAGCTCCAACAGCTTCTCCAAACAGCATCCCTAACAGCATTTTGGCAGCTTCTCCTGTTCTGCCTTCTATGTTATTGGCAACAACCCTCAAGTGGGCCTCCTGCACCCAGCACCACACTAGTTTAATTCAGCTTGGTGTAAAAAGTTGACTACCAGTTAGAAATTCACTACAGCAGTGGTCACATAAATCAACAGATGTAATGAAATTGCACAGAGTTCTTCATGTGTGCATGTACACACACACACACACACACACACACACACACACACACACACGAGAGTATGTAAAACCAGTCAAATCTGAGAAAGGTCTGTAGATTGAATCCACAGTTCTGATATGTCCCGCTTTTAACACTATGGTATACTTGTGTGAAACAGAACCATTATGGGAAGTAGGTGCAGGTACAGAAGATATTTTTGTCACAGTTTTACCATCTTTTGCAACTTTCTGGGTATCCACAATTACTTCAAAATTGGGGCCAGGGAGATAGCTCAGTAGAATAACCGCCTGCCTAGTAAGCGCAGGGTCCTGAGTTCAATCCTCGGTACTGCAAAAACCAAACCAAAACAATAACAAAAAAAATTACTTCAAAATCAAGTTTTTGTTACTATCCCATCCTCCAAATGAAAGACCTGAAAGCATACAGAGGTCTTCTAGAGCCCAAAGTTGTGCATTTTCTTCTCTGCACAGGGCCTCAGGCGTGCAAATGGAGTTGCCCAAACTGGCCTATACAGTCTCAAATCCTGGCCCACTTCTAGATTCAAGGGTTTCTGTTTGATGTTTGCCGGCACTGGATCCTGCCAGGGGAGCATGGAGAGTATGGCTTTTTTTGCTACCTGGGAGGTAGGAACCTAAAGGCCAGCCCACCTAAGAGGTATTCTTCTACGCTGCACTGTTAGTATACTCTACTTCTATCAAAGTTCTGGATGGACTGGTAATGACAGAACCCTTGCAAGTTTGCCTTGAGGGAAGTGAAACACACTTCATCAGCCACCCCAGGCTTTCTCTAGTCAACCTTCGGCCTGCCTTAGACTCTGAATAACTAGCTGAGGGTTGGAATGGAGTGATACACAGCGATTGTTCATTTAACTAACTTTTAGCCAGGTTCTTGATCCTCTGACTAGACCCATTTGTGGACATCTTTGTAAAATCTATTTTTAGCAAGAATCCTGCTAAATCAGTTTAGCAAGACCCTTCCACATGCCTGATCATGTTGTTGTTCAACAATTTGTAAAAAGAATTAGGATGGGCTAAAAAGTCTTTCCAGTGGAATATAAAGCCAGACAGTAATTTACCAATTTGTACTTGGCAAGGTATCCTCTACCATCTCTTAGGTAGTATCTGAGCATGTTGGCCTGTCTTCAACAGGAATGTTGTTAGGTCAGTTGAGCCAGAATTCCCCTTCCTCTGATGATCCCACTTCGGAATTTTTCACTATTGGCCCCAACACTGCTGGGGATATATTCCCTGCTTCCCATACTGTATTTGGAGTTGATCTCAGTCTTTGTCTCACTGCAAAAATCCTCCTGCAGTGGTCGTGAATAAAGTTTGCAATAACAAACTTAACAAAGTATACAAGATGCCTGAACTTAATGGCACTTATAGCATGGTTGAGCCTAGCAAGGGCAAATAGTAAAGGAACAGAACAAAGAACCGTATGGGGGGTGGTGAAGCAGCTGCCGGCTCTTACCAGCTCTTATCCTGATCAAAGCTGCTTCCAAGGCAGGAGGTACTTAATGCGCCTCTCACTGTGAAAAGATGGTAAGTATTGACACTCTTGCTGAGTTTCAAGGTAGCAGACAATATGCTCCCATCTATTACTTCTACAAAGAGGGGCAAGTATTTCCAGAAAGGAAATATCGAGGGCCAGCAAGATATCTCAGCAGACTAGAGCCTGCTTAGGCAAGTGAGCCTGCAGTTGATCCCCAGCACCACATGCTGCACCAGCCCCACCTCCAGGGCGTGCCAAGCTGGCCACAAAAAAAAAAAAAAAAGAAATACCTCTTTATGGACAAAGAATCCCATCCAAAAAAGACATTGGCTGGAGCACAGGGACATTACAGTGCTTGTCATTAGATGGGGGAGGTGATACGCATACAAGCATACAACAGTCTACCTGACCCACACTGTCAATTCAGCAAGCACTAGCGAGCCACATGGGATGACTAAGCAGTTTAAATGAGGCAAGTCTGAAATGAGATGTGCTGTAAGTGAAGCATAAATACTAAATTTTAAAAATGTGGTACAAAACATAAAACATCTCAATATTTTTATATTGACTACATGTCAAAATCTTCTGGATATATTAGATAAGCTAAAATTATTAACAAATTTCAACAGTTTCATTTAATCTTAGTCTCCTGTCACTGGGACACAATACTTGACATACCATATATACACATCCAACTCGGGACCTTGTGCTTGCCTGGCAGGTTCTTAAGCCACTGAGCTATCTCCCCAGCGCTGATGCCCATAATTTAAAGGAGCAGAGATTCATTCTGGCTGTTTCAGAGGTTTCAGTTTATGCTTACCTGGTTCAAATGCAGAAATTGTTGCTGAAGAGGAGAGTGGTTCACACTGGGGCTGCCAGGAGGCAGAAGGGAGGTAGCCTGGCCGGAGATGCACCCTCCAGGCCGCAGCCTGGGGACTCCCCTGTCTAGGCCTGGGCCCACCCCCACCAGCACTCAGCCACTGAACTCATCTGTACATAAATCCCCAGATAATCCTAATATCACTGTATGTGGTTAGAAAATTTTAAATTACTGTCTGGCTTTATATTCTACTGGAAAGACTTTCTAGCCTATTTTAATTCTTTCTACAAATTATCCTTTTTTTTCTATTGCCTTTTGCAGCAGCCAGTGTGGGCTTTTTCATTCTTTTTTTTTTTTTTTTCTGAAATGAAGCTTCCCTGCTCTAAAGGGGGTGACATTATTTACAAGGTACTTAGTAAGACAGTGGAAAGCCTCAGAGGCCTCTGAACTTAATGCTTTCTTTGCAACAGACAGTTTTGATGTTATTCAAAATGAACAAAGGAGATGACTTAAAATCTTCAAGTCTCTTTGCCTCTGAAATTACTCTTAGAACAGTCACTTTTTATGTTCCTAAAGTTTCCATGGAAGCTTGGGTTCTGTTAGATAATCTTTGCGCCCTTAGGTAATGCAAATTTCATTGGGAGGATCTGGCCGGGGGTTCTTGATATCATCTTAGTTTCTCTTGCTTTTCATTTCCTTCTAACCAAGAAAAGACACACTGAAATAGGGCTGTCAGAAAAGGTACTTGTGTTTTCTTTCATTTGGTCTTTGATTTGCTTCTCATTTCCCAGAGCAAATTGGTCCCCCTTTTCCTCTGTGCTTTCAAGGAGGGGCGCCCGGAACATTGGTGTTATCTGAGGGGGGTGGAACTTGAAGCAGCAAATATCAGTCTTGCAGTCTAGTGACTGTAACTCACTTTCACCAAGACAGCCTGGGGAGCCGTGGGTGCTCCCTCCCACCCCCCACCCTTGCACGGTGGTGGGAAGCGCTACAAGGACAGGGGACCATCATAGAGTAAGTCGCTTTCACTGACGGGTTACAAATTACGCACAGAAAAAATGACGCTGTTCTCACTATAAAGGCATCAGTACATCAAATCAATGGTTCACTTGAGACAGAAGAAATAGGTAGGGAGGAGACAGGAACACCATAATTTTAAAATTGTACTTCCTTTTTTTTTTTTTTTTTTCCAAATGCCTTCAGGGCAGGTTTGGCCTGCTTGAGTTGTGGGGATCAAACCACAGCAACCTGAGCCTGACTGCTTTGTTGAAGCAGCCACTTAAAGAACT
>NW_004524785.1:3773054-3775024 GCF_000260255.1 Octodon degus | reverse complement strand
TTAGAAAGGATACAAAATTTATTAAACAAAGTGAGAGAAATTTGACAATGGTTGTATTGCACAGTGTTATCTTCAAATCAGTTGTTCAGGTTATCAGATACAATCCTGCAAAATTGGTTTTTAAAAAGTCATAAGGAGGGCCAGCCAAATAGCTCAGCAAACTGAAGCGCCTGCTTAGGCAGATGCAGGGGCCAGGGTTGGATCCCCAGCGTGCCATGCGGGCCCCACTCCCGGGGCGTACTGAGCCTGGGCATGGTGGTGCACGTGAAATCCCTGCTCTTTAGGAGGCTGAACACAGGTGGATCACTATGAGTTCAATTTGCATAGTGAGACCCTGTAGACCCTTACTAAAAAAATATTTTTTAAAAGAAGCTGTAAGAAATTAAAAAGAAGAAAAAAAACATTAACTAATATCTTGTACCTTCCAGGGAATTCCCTCAAAAAAAAAAAAAAATTCCTCAAGGCCTTAAAGATATAATAGTGCTATCAATAAAGCCTGTATTTTAGTGGGTAGTATATGTCTTAACTTCAGAAACATGCAGAGGGTTTACATCCTAACTTAGACTACCAAATGGGTAAGCAGGTGTAGGGATCCATTGGTCTTACTGTGAATGCTTCTACCCAGGGAGACATGGTGGCAGGAATGAGAAAGACAGACAAGAAGACAAAAGCTGGGCCACTTGGTCAGTAGTCTGCCTGATGGGCAAGACTCACACTCCAGCACAATGAAACCTACGTTTATTTATACCATTTGTGAAGTTAGTAGCACATGATACAAGGTTGTCTAGTAACTAGTAGCCGACACTAACCAGTCAGGATGCTTAACTCAGGACTGAGGTAGCTTGTTTGCTTTAAGCGCTGAGGCCTGATCCCGCCTACACACCTTTGATTTTTCAGCTTCCATGGCTCCCAACAGCAGGCAATAAGAATACTGTACACATTTATCTTGGTTACTTCTTTTGTTGCTGGGACAAAACATCTAGCTCCCTCCCACAACTTAAGGAGTGGTTTATTTTGGCTCATGTTTTATTCCATAGTTGGCCGGGTCCAAGGCAAGACAGCATGGCGGAGGTGCATCACAGAAGACAGCTGCTCATGGCAGGCCTGGCAGACAGGAAGCAGAGAAAACTGGAGGAGAGCTGGGGCCAGACATAAATCCTTCCAGGTCACACTTCCAAGTGAGCCATCTGTGCAGACCAGACGCTACTTCCCAACAGCAGGCCCACTATAAGCCTCCATGAGCCAATCACCTTCCAAACACAAAAATAATTTTGGGGGCCATATTAGATCCAAACCGTGATAACACTGTAGATAATTTATCTTGAAAACACCCTCAAGACCATGACAAAACCCCAGCCCGACCATGACGCAACCTGAAGGTCCACCCGCTTGTTCTGGATATGTCACTGCTTTAATTCTGTACACCAAACCTTTTTATCATGTGAGATAGTATCCATAGGGCCTATGAGGAACTGGTAAAAGGATTTACCAATAGACAAGGAATGTAGAAAGACAGGAATATATTTAGATCAGAGTATTCTACAAAGGGAAATAGCAGGCCAGTTTCCAAGAAAGGCACCATGCATTCAGTCTGAGGATTGGGCTTTTAAAAAAAATAGTTTTTTTAAGGTTGGAGGGTATGCTACGAGTGTAGGCAGTAGTGACATTCTAAAGAACGTCTCTTCCTGGATTATGTAGCACCTTGTAGATCTTCTGGAAGCATTTACATTATGTCTGTATTTACATTTTTGACAAGATCACTTCCTCTGCCCTTAGTTTTAGATTAAAAAAGTGATAAGGAGATCTCTACATATATTTTAGAAAGGAAGGATTGGGATTCTCTGGGAGGAATAGGCCTTACATCACGAGGTCCGCTGCCATTTTATGACCATCTACTGAGAAATGGATTGTGGAGGACCACCTGAGCAGCTCTCCTTGAAAGAAGAGTGACTGTCTCCATTTTGACTGGG
>NW_004524785.1:3758746-3772424 GCF_000260255.1 Octodon degus | reverse complement strand
CCGTGGGTTGCACTGAAAGTGGTAGATTGGAATCAACTTGATGGGATTCCAATAACATAACTTTGGGGTTACAAATATTGGCTTCTTGGACCGAGACGAAGATCTGGAAGTGTCTCCTACACTGGATGTTTTTAATCAGAGGTCTTTTATTGTCTCAGGCACTTTCTTATTGCTAGAACAAGAGACCTGACACCCACTAATTAAAGGAGGACATGTTTACTTAGGCTCAAATTTTAAGTCAGTAGTCTACTGGCTCCAAGGCAGGATGCCATGGCAGAGGGAGTAGCGCAGGAAAAGCAGCTTACGTCTTGACAATCAGGAAACAGTGTGAAGGAACACACCAGGAAGGAAGATGTACCCCACTAGGTAATTTTCCCAGTGACCCACCTATTCCAAACAGGCCCCACTTCCTCAGAACACCATTAGCCACAGCACCTCTATGAATCCATCATCTTGTAAAAGCCCCACTGATGAACATGAGCCTCTAAGAGATATCGAGATATAAATCATAACATTCTACTCCTGCCTCAAGAATCATGTACTTCTCTTTAAGGAAAATACATTTAGTCCATTTCTAAAAGTCACCAAGTCTTAATATTGCTGAAAAGACCAAGTCCAAAGTCTCTTCAAGGGGCTGGGGAATGTAGCTCAGCTGCACAGCACCTGCCTTGCAAGTATGAGGTTGTGAGCTCAATTCTCATTACAAAAACAAAAGTCTCTTCAAGGCAAAGTCTTATCTGTGAGCCCCTGAAAAAATCAAAACGAATGCAAACCACTTCAAACACACAGTGGCACAAATAAACATTTCCACTCCAAAGCGAGGAGTAGGTGAATAGCAAGTCCTTAGACCAAACAAAGACCAAAATCCAGCAGGGCAAACAGTAAATCCATAGCTCTCTGTATCTAGGGCCCCCCCAAAAAAGATATGAGCTCCACACATCCTGAGCAGCCCAACCCCTGCGGTATTGCTGGTGGTCGTATCCATCGTGACTTTTCTATGGGCTGATTTCGTTCACTGCCTGTGGCCTATGCAGCAGACATTCCACTTCCTGGCTTTTCTAATTCCCTGGCATTTCCAGTGTACTTTGGCTTTATTCTCAGTTTCACTCACCGCTCTTAGGGACACTGCCTGACCTCTTAGGCCTTGTTCTCAAATCCGGCTGGAAGCCTTTTTGATCTGACAACTCTTTCATGCTGCACACTTGTGAAACTAGTACCATATGGATAATGTCAAGGAAGATCTGCTGCAGGTCTGCAGGAGGCCTCAGAGTACTAACAACTGAACCATGGGGAGCCAATGCCCCAGGTAGCCCTTCTTCAGCAGAGATCTCAGGGGTTCTCTTCTCAAAGCAAAGTTATTTTAATTTTGGACCCCTGAGGGTGTGAAGCAAGGGGTCTCCAGATTCCTCAAATACCCCTTAGGCATCCTTCCTAATGTCCTGATGTAAAGTCTGTGGCTTCTCTGTAATACTTTTCAGCAACCAAGCTCTTTGTTCCAACTTGACAGCCCAATTTTATTGAAGTTTCCTTTCTATGAAAGCAGAAAACTGCTGGATAATTGAGACCAAGAAAGAGCAAGACCTATGTAACAAGAAATGTAACTTTTGTATCTGATAAGGTCAGTCAAATCCCCTCAGGATTTAACCTGAAACCCTAGACTGCAGTTTGTAGATCCTTTGTCAGTGTCAGCCATATGGATGAGTCACAGCCATTGCTTGGCCAATTTGCTCTCTGTGAAAGGCTGAGAGAGTATCTTCTCTCCATGTGACTCTCCTTAGGCACACTCTACATCATTGATCACTCTGTGGCCCCAAAATCTCCTTGATCAGAAAATTTAGGACACAATTGAGTTACAGGATGTTACAGTATAGGTTCTCCTATGGCCTGAGTCCTTACTGACCTTGAAAGGCTAGGACCAAAATGTTGGCTGTCCTTGTAGCTCTTCTTTTTCTTCAATTCTTGGTCTGTAAACTTAAGTTGTTAACCCTCCAGAAGAGAAGCTTAATGGTATTATTACCCTATAATGTAGGCAGTTGAGCTTAACCTCACTATCTGTCTGAATATCAAACATCTTAGACATAACATGGAACAGGTATTTTCCATCAAGTATTGATATGTTAAACTTTGAGTTCCTTCAAAATATGAAGATTAAAAAGATAAAATTAAAAAAATAAAAATAAGCATTTACATATTTTTACACAGAAATTTAGAAATCTAACAATATACAGCCTTGTAGCAGGACAGTCCTGTGACTTTTTATCTCATGTTTTCATTTATTACCCTTTTCTTTTTTTTTTAAACAAACCTTTACTTGAAAGTATGGCCATAATTGGTATGTCATGACAAGCAGTATGTAATTAGAAGACAACAATGATCCAGCAGAAAAGTATGAAGATGAAATATAAAAAGTAAAGCCGTATTAATAAAATGCTCAAGTCAACAACTTCAGACATTGACAGTCTTACAGAAAACCCACTATTACGGACTATTGGACTATATTGGGATATTTTGAATTCATGCACATACAGTTTTTAAACGACAATGGAATGCCCTTCTCTGACAAAACTAACCAAAAAAGGGGGATACAAATGAATGACCCTTTTGTATCTATACTCAAAATATGACAGATATACAGCTCCATTCTCTTAATTCAACATATAGAGAGGTTTTCTAATAGTGTTTGAGACAGGATATCATGTCTGCATCTTGTACAATGAATAACCACTAAGACAACAATAAGCAATGTATTAATTATTGTAAATGTACTAGTAATCGGTTGTTAAACTGTGTCACTGCTATTTGTTTCTCAATAAAAATATTTTTAAAAATAAAATAAAGTTTAAAAAAGCAGAAAACTTTCCAAGTGGGTTTTTTGCTCCTGAGTTTCAGTATGAACCTTGCTAAAAGCAGTAGCATTCATTCTACAGCTTGAACACTCCAGTAACAACCTGCCGCAGCACATGTGCAATAGGCTCACCACCATTGGTACAAAGAAGCCCTTGGTATCTGGACATCAGGGTGTCCTGGGCACAGAGATGAGGAAGGCCTCCCAGGCTGGTGGGAGGTACGAACAAGGCCACTGCAATAGCACAGGTGCCAACCCAAAGAGGGACATCTAAATATAGACAAATGGCTGGGCAGAGTATGAGGATGTCCTGCAGGGAATGCTGGAGTTGCCTTTGAAGAGAGGGAAGGAGGAAGTGGGAAAGCAAAGACCACCTGAGAAGGAACCTTTAAGGAACAGGCATGTGGCTGTATCAAAGACAGAAGGAGGGCCAGTGAAACAGACTAAGCACCTGCTTAGGCAAATGCAGGGACTGGAGTGTGATTCCTGGTCCTGCATGCCTTGCCGGCCCCACCCTCGGGCGCACTGAGCTGGAGACCGAGTCCGGATGTGATGGTGCACGCCTATAATCTCACTGCTGGGGAGGCTGAAAACAGCAGGGTCACTATGAGTCTGAGCTACATGATGAGACCCTGTATCAAATATTTTTTTTTTTTCAAAAAAGGCAGGCTGGTGTCCACCTTAAGGGGTAGGGACTGATATGGGGTAGGGACTGATATGGTCTAGACTTTAGATGTTCCTGCTTTAGATGTTTCCAAGTGTACGGCTGCTTCATTAAGGCCTGTCTTCCTTTGCTTAGTGCTAGCGGGTATCAAGTACCAAGGAGCCTACTCAAGTTTATTCCTCCAGCAGGGATGTATGAGCCCCCTGACACACAGGACTCATGTCTTGTTATATTGTCTGTGAAAGTTTTATTCTTTCTCCTGAAATCCAGGGCCCTGGGGGATTTAAAAGTGGTGGCAGATGGCTGGCAATAACATTTACATTGTAAAAGTCCACTGACATAAAAAGGGAAGATGGGTTAGACACAATGAGACGGTTAAGAGGAATTCCAAGAGATAGAGGCCTAGAAGGTTGTGCTAGGAATGGACAGGGGCCTAGGAAGAACACTGGGGTCTGGCACAGACAGGTTGGGACTGAGGACAACTTCTGTGGCAGACGGAGCTTGAGGTGGCTCCACAATGCCTGTGATGTTTGTGTCTTACAGTTTTCCCCCTTTGGGTGTGGATAGGAACTGACTCGCTTCTATTCAACTCAACAAAGGTCCAGACTCAGCTGACCTTTCATTAATTAAAAAAGAAAAAAAAAAGATGAGTTCTACCAACAACTCGAGGCAGTTTAGAAGCAGCAGCTTCAACAGTTGAGCCTCCAAATGAAAACACAAGCTGCCCACTTCCAGAACAGAGGACTGACTTAGGCTGGGTCCAAAGTCCTGACACAGAAAGCCACAAGACAGTATGTGTGGCTTCCAGGTGCTCAGCTTGCAGCAAGTAGCTTGTTATGCAGCAACAGAAAACAAATAAAATATCTAAGATTCCCATAAACACCAGGGGCATCATCGTAGGAAACAGCATAACGATAATTGAAGACAGCAATTATGGAGTAATTACTATATGCCAGGAACTGTACTAAAATTTTGCATGGTCTTGATCATGACCCACAATCACACTGCATTAATTGGCCAGTGTGACGAGCTCTCCTCTAGAGGTAAAGGGGCAGGACTTGCTGACAGCAAGCTCAGGAAAACAATTCTCAAGAAGAACGTGACTCCTGCTTTAGATGCTTCCACGTGTACGGCTGCTTCATCAAGGCCTGTCTTCCTTTGCTTATTGCTAGCGGGTATCAAGTACCAAGGAGCCTACTCAAGTTTATTCCTCCAGCAGGGATGGATGAGCCCCTAGACACACAGGACTCATGTCTTGTTATATTTTCTGTGAAATAACTTTTGGAAAGGAAAAGGAGAAAACAGTAACACATTTTATTATCCAGAGAAGTTTTATTTAAGTGTAAACCATGATGCAGAATGAAACACTGGCTACAGACACAACAGCCTCGCCCTGTGCCGTTCTCCTTGCAGTCAGCCAAAGCAGAAGGGCTAGAGGGCAAGAGCCGGTCAAGACACTCTCAGGGACAAACACAGCAGTGACAACTACAAGCGCAGAGCTTTCAAAATCTGTGTTTTCCGAAAGGCTCATTTCTTAACACCATCCTTTGTGCTCCTCTCAAGATCATCATGAGACTAAATCTGAAAGGATCTTAATTTTTAAAGTCTTTCTTCATCTGTTGGCTGTATTCTCCCCAAATGGCTCAGCAAAACTAACATACCTATTTTTCTCCAAAAGTTTTGATGAAATTTAGTCACTAAACAGAATTTAACTTACACAGAGAGCACTACTTGACTGAATATCAAATTCTAATTATGGTGCTTTAAAAGGCAAATTGGTAAGGAGGAGCTGATTATTTCAGGCTTTGTAGGGAATGCTTCTTGCACCACAGAATCCTGGATTTTTCTCCTCTGGTGGGCAGAGAAAATAGCACCTTAAGACAGGAAAACCTTAAACAACTTACAGGAACTTGAACAATTATAATCAAATTACACGCCTTAGTCACAAAGTATTTTTACAGCTTTTTAAAGGGGGACTCACCAACACATTTTATTTAAAGCATGCAGGAAAATCAATTACAAATCAGGATATTACATTCCACATATAACACAATAACACCTGTGTCAATAGCATCTTTTCCTTTTTTTATGTACTTAGTACAGGATTACAGGGTCTCACTAGGTAGCTAGGACTCAGGAACTCTCCTCTTTTCAGCCTCCCAAGCACTGGGATTACAGGCGGGAGCCACCCAGTCGCAACTGCCCGGGGGTGGGGCTGGCACAGCACAACAGCATCTTTTTAAAAAAAAGTTTCACTGTGCCTGCAAAAAGCAGAGGGCACAAAGGAGCATCCCAAAGAGCCATTTCTTCTCAATGCTCTCAGATAAAAACCTCAATTACTGGTAATGACACATTTCAATCCACGTCTTCATGCAAGAAGCTTAGTTTGGGGAATTACTGAGACCAAGACCTTTCAAACTTCAATTTTCTTACTGAAAGACAACATTGAACTTTTACTGAACTGATAGGTTTTAACGGTGTCGCAGCGGAGAAACACACAGAAGGAAAAGGGAAAGGGGCTTTATTATAAAGGAAAAGAGGCTTCATTATCTTAGAGGACATGGAGAGAATTTGGGAAGATACACGGAATTCCCTGGATTGGAACAAAGGGAGGCTGAGGCTTTTATGGCCTTTGCCAGGGGTGGGGCTTGAGGGGGAAGCTTACATATACCTGAGGAGCTGATGGGGGCCTTCCCTGAGGGGGCGGGAAAGGTGAAAGGAAACTGCATCTTGGGCTGAGCTGGAGAAGCAGGGAGGAGGTGGTCTCTGGGAAGATGAGCTGTTGTTATAAGGGCTTCAGCCATATTGGATGACCACCATAATAATTCAGCAATTCTTACTAGGGCCAGAACCTATCATGAACCTGAAAAGCAGTCATGACTCAGCCCCTAATAAAAAGCTCCTGAGTGTCACTACTTACAATGGAAAGCTAGTCATTGCCCAAAATACTCCTCTCTATACTGAGAGGCTAAATGAATGTCCCCGCTCTCTTCCCTCCTGCAGAGGCCTTTTAAAATCAAATTAGAGTTGCCAACAAACGAGGCTTTATCCTAACATCGTTTACTCATTCACTCAAATATTTACAGCCTAGTGCACGCTGCTTGTGGAGCGTGGATAAAATGGATAAAAACTCTTGCCAGGTGTGGTGGTACAGCCAGGCATGGCGGCTCACACCTGTAATCTCGGCACTTGGGAAGCTGAGGCAGGAAGACCACTGTATGCACTAGATGGCAAGTTCAAAGTCAGCCTGAAAGGCACAGTGTGACCCTGTCTCAAAACAAAACAACAACAAAACACCACCAAAAAACAAAGAAACTCCACTTTGGATCTACTCTGAACAACTATTTTAAGGAAGACAATGATAACAAGGTGTTAGCCAGGGAGAAAGAGCAGCGAACACTGGGAGCGTGGCTACCCCCAGCCCACTGCTTCTCACCACGTTAGCGTCTGTTCAGTCTGATCCTAGGACACAGAGGGAGCCCATTCAACCACAACTTCAGCTCTCTCCTGGGCAGAAGCAGCCCCTTCCCTGCAGAGGGACTGCTCCTTCACTGTTAATGTTAGAATAAATCTCGCTGCATGTGCACAGGCCCTAACCACCTCTGGAATACATTTAAAATGGTGCATTTCATGAGGAGATCAGCCCATAGCTTTAAAAAAATATCTACAAGGGGGCTGGCTTGTAACTGCCCAAAGTTCAAGAATCTGGAGGCTTGTGTTTGAACCAGTGAGCAAATTAAAAGTGTGCCAGGCTTTCAGAACATTTATGCCCCAAAAGCGTCTGTTGCCCTCCCACCTGCCACACCAAGTCTGGTTCAGCAGTCTCCTCGCTAGGCAGACGGGAGCCAGAAACAAAGTCAGTGACCTTGCGGCGTTCAGTTCCACTCTATGCCCTTTATAAAGCAGCTAGTACCTAGGAAAGCACTCCTCCTGCCTGCCCTTGGAGACTGGTACTCGACAGCAGTCCTGCAAGTCCACAACTCAGGATGGAAAAGCTAACATTCCAGGCCACAGCGCATCGCCAGGTATCTATACCAGCCTGTTGGAGTCACAACTGTTAGCCACTGGCAGCTCCAGGTCCACACAGGCTTGTCTGTCCTACCCACTGGAAGGGAAGGGACAGAAGGCAAATGAGCCCCTTCGCTGTCTAAAAATCGCTGTTAAAGTTACTATTCTAGTGTAAACGTCAACTATAGGATCTGTGGCTAAAGAACCTTAAAAGGATCGCCTGCCTCTACGAAAAACTGTGCTTCTCAGAATCAGCAGCCATGAGGAGGGGGAGACGCATCTCCCAACAGCAGCACTTCTGCCGGCTTTCTGGCTGGGCCTCTGTCCATCACTTTCTCCTCTTACGCTGCAGACGTCTCTGCTGACTCTCACTAGACTCTGCCATCCTCGGACACCAGCCTTTCCTAGTTCAGGTTCACATGGCCAGTGTCCAGTGAGCCGCTTGGGTCCCTGTGGGCCTGACTGGAATTCCCAGTAGGAACAGGAAAAGGAACCAGTGCAGAGGCCAGGGACCCCAAGTAGACACATCTGACAAAATCACACATGGAAGAGGTTTAGAGAGTTCTTGGTCTCCTTGAATAAAATACCCAGTTTCATCATTTCAAAATACAAATTAGGGGAGCCTACAAGGAATATGAAGCTTTTTGGGAAAAAAAAATCATATCCTAGAAAAATGCATTTCAAAACTCTTGAAATTAAAAAAAATGTTGCAATAGAACATGCCAGATATAGTGATATAAAAATGTAATGAATTCAGATGGGGCGTGGTGGCACATGCCGTAACCCCAGCGCTTGGGAGGCTGAAAACAGGAGGATCACTACGAGTCTGATCTGTGTAGTGAGACCCTGTAGACGCTGTACTAAATACATTAAAAAGTAATAAAATCAATTATTTATCATTTCTAAGCCACACATTCTTTAATAGTAATAAATATCTAAAAGTGAATAAAGCTGATTGCATCCTTGATATTTATCATGGTGCTTCACCTCAGAAACTATCATGAAATAAAACACAAAATCTTCTTTTCTGTTTATTCTGAAAAGCAGATAGCAGCTTATATAACTTCTGTTCTTCACACAAAAAAACTTTATTAGGTAAACAATTCTCCCTAAAGTCCCAAAGTAAACACTGAGGTTTTAAGGTTCCAAAGTAAACACTGAGGTTCCTGAGGAGTATTTAAACAATGTGTGGACATTTTAAGAAAAAAAAAAAAAAAAACTGGATGGTCCATAGACTCATTAAGAAATTTTGGTATAAAATGTGAGTATACAGATATATTTATATGGTCAGAATTTGGAACAGTTTGAAACTTACTTTCATTAGCCTAAAAAAGCCATGAAGTAGTGTTTGTGTTTGTCTTAGCCATCCACTTACAGTATTATTTCATAATTTTCAATCAATGCTAGAATACTGTCCCCAAATGACCTCAATTCTGACACTGTATAAATTAAAATGTATTTTTTTTTTCTTTTCTGTATTTAGGACAGGGTCTCACTGCGTAGACTAGACTCACAGTGATCCTCCTGTTTACAGCCTCACAAGTGCTGGGATTATCAGCACCTGTTACCACGCCCAGTCTCAATGACCAGCTCAGCGTGTCCTGGGGGAGGGACTGGCAGGGCAGGCCCGGGATCAAACTCCTGGCCCCTGCATCTGCCTAAGCAGGCATGTCAATCCGCTGAGCTATTTGGCCAGCCCTAAAATGTATTTTTAAAAGCTATGCTTAAATATAAACAATCTACTAAGCTGTTCTGGCTCCAAGCACCTGGCAAGCACCGCTGAGGTGCTCACTCACTTTAGCCGAGCGTTAATCCCTGTAAACTTTGTTGTGTTCTGAGTATGTTTAAGCAAAATTCTGTTGTTTGTCTTGAGCGCACACTGTAGACAGTCTCTCTGAAAGTGACTGAATTAACTTCTGTAAACGGAGACTCCAATTTCCCACCGGGCTTGTTCTGAAGCTCTCTCCTCCTCGCACTGCAGTCACTACGGTAGGAGCTGAATTGCCGCCCGACTATATCTTGCTACCTAAGTTTTCAATCAGAGCAGTGCTCAGGCCTGCTGCCTGCAGAGCGGAGTGCAGCAGCGTGGCGAGGCGCCGACGCTGGAAGGGGCGCTCAAGGGCACCAGAGCCAGGTGCCAGAGGGACACCAGTGAGACCCTGCCAAGCGCAGGCCCACCCCTGGCCATGAAGAGCCACCAAACGCTTTCCGTGTCCAAAAAGTAAGGGCACATGAGATTCACACTGAATTATATCCTGATATGCTTATTATTTCGCAATGTAAGATCTCCTGAAGTACGTGCTCTGTGAGCGCTGGGTCACGCTGCCTGTGATGATGTCCGATGTCTATCTGAGACTCTGAAGGGCGCGGCACTGCGCGTGAAGAGCCTGCATTCCACCAGTGTGGATTTCTGTGCAATGCAGTCGCTATGAGTTATCTCCACATGCTTCTTGGAGGACGTTAACCACTCCTTCGTAACATTTCGTAGACGTATGTTCACTAGGGGCTCAGTAAGACATGCTCACTACCACTACTCAAAACCAGTTACTGCAAACCAACTGTGAACCCAATGGAGCGCCTTAATCATAACGCATCCTGCGTCGGAAGCCAGAGTTTGGAGTTCAACACTAAATCAGCAGGAAGAATTCAAAAGTCTCTGTCGAGCACTCTTCTCTTCATTATTGGTTTTACTTTCACTGTGTATGTCCAAATCTGTTGAAATCGAAAACAAATGTTTATATGTAGCAGAAATTACCAGTACTACTCAACTTCTCTTCTGCTAAAAATCCTCATGTACTTTGCTTTACTGTGTCTTTCTTCTCAGCCTAATTTCAAAGCACTGTGAGGTCAGGCCAAGGTAGCAATTAAGCTGATAAACTCTCAACCCCCTTGAAAAGACAAAAGTTGGAGAAGAAGAAATAAGAGGACTGGAGGCACAGACAGAAAAACCAGTAACCAAATGTAAGCAAGGAAGACACCTCGAAGGACTGCTGAAGTAAGAGGCAGAGTGATGAGGAGAGTGACAGGAGGAAAACACACCAGAAAGCAGTTTTCCTTCTGTGGAAACTGCGGGCAGCTCCCTCTCTCTCCCAGCCTTGGGGAACCTTCCCCCTAGGACCATGCTATGACAAAGGCTCAAGTGCTAGCAAGGCCAGCTGGTCAGTGTTCATGCAAAGGCCTCGGTGTGCTTCCACACGCTCTGCTGAAAGCTAACCCTACCTTTGAGCTCTGCCTTCCGGCTCCCCGGCTCCTCTCCCTTGGTCACTGCCGACACAGGAGTTTTGCCGTCAATTATATCCATTTTGATCATGCCAAGGTTAGTCAGGAGCAGCATTGGATCGATCCCCTGACCACTGCTTTTAATATTCTCCAGTACCTTAAGACACTTGTATGACTTGAGTTCACTTATATTCTCTTCCAAGAAAAGGTTGTAGAGGCTCAAGTCATTGTACCCTTCGGATTTGAAATGCAGAACATCAAAAGTAGGCAGGATTTCATACACTTTGAGAACATCCGTCTTCTGCCGGAATGGAACAAACAGCGTGTAGACGACCACAGGCGTGAGCAGAACGTACACCATGAGGTTGATGAAGCTGAGCAGCTGGAAGACGCCGACAGCAATGAGCTTGCACTGGAACCGATCAGGAACCGTGCTGTCATTTTTCAGAATCCCTGACTTGACGCTACAGACAAATTCGTCTGAGAGTGAAGACAGGCTAAAGTAATAGCCCAGGTAGATACAGGCTAACACTATGATGGTGAGTGTGGCCAGCCGGCAGCTAATGTACTTGAGGATTAAATTATTGGAGTTTTTCTTTGTCTTCAAATACTGCTCTACAATTGGGTACTTGAAGTGGCTTTCGGATATCTCCCACAAACTAAAAAGAAAGGGAAAACAAAATAATTTACACCATTAAAAAGACCGCCAAATATGAAAGACAATAACATCCCACAGTATCACATCAAACATCTCAAACTCCTATATTCCTCCACCTATAACTTCATTAGAGCAATAATAAAATACTTTTCCCTTTACAGTTTAAAGTACATTAAATGAATTAATGTTTAGAAATTTTTAGAACTTGGGTCCTTGCACTTGCCAGGCAGGCACTTATGCCGCCGACCTATCTCCCCAGCCCAGGAAAGCTGTTTTGATACACAGATAGGTGGCAGGGAGAGAGGGATGGGGTGAGTTTTGGGGAGGCCTTGACTGTCACTAGATGGATGAAGTCCTTCTTCTCCCTTCTAATAGCAATAAAAGTTCAAGTTCCAGACTGGTAGGAAAAAGGCAGAGAACCTGAACTACAAAACCTGTCCAGGAACCAGATGGGGGCTAAGTTACCTCTGCCCTGTATTCTCGTTGACACCTGGAACTGCGTAGGCGCCATCTCTCAGGTCAAGGTCACGGGCACTCTTTGCAGCCTTAATGGCGCGGTTGTAAACTTTGTCAAGTTCCTCCATAATAAATTTCAGGTCTGAGCAAATATGAGGAGCTGCTGCTAGACGCCAGAACAGCGGAGGCAGGTACAGGAGGATGGCAAACAGTAGCAGGATGTAGGGGAAGAACTGAAAAACAAGGAAGCACATCATAACGTTAACAAAGCCCTTCCCCACGCCGCAGTGCGCTCACCTTGCTATGGGCTGTGCTCACGAAGTGCCCGCGTGTCGCTTGTGGAAGCCGGGCTCACTGCTCAGTAACTCCTGCTTAAGGTTCGGTTGTCCAGCCCAGGGAACTATGTGAGCTCTGGCCTTTGTAAATTTGATATACATTCATTTCAAGTAATTGGTAACTACATTGTGTCACACAGTATTTCCTTTCTAATTAAAGAATACAACATAAGATCACTCCCATGACCTGTAAAACAATCTCTGAACAAAATCCCAAAGAAATAAGTATATGTCACAATGGCCTTTGCTGTTTTTTGGGGTTTTTTAATTGTAGTTTAAGGAAGCAACAGAGGCTTAAAACTCTGATTTTTTTTTTTCCCTCTTGAATTTGACTTCACCCAAAAGAGACTAGAAAAAATTTGGGCTTAAAAGTAATTCAGCAATTATCTCAACAAGAGAGCTAGAATCGACAGATAAATTTCACAGAATGCGAAAGGCCCAATAGTGCTGGGACAGATCCCACAGCTGAAGACTCTGAAGTCCAGAGGCGCCACCCACAATGGGCAGCAGGGTCAGGAAGGGGCACCTGGGACTGATGTGCACACGAAGCAGACACGAGAGGGTCTGGAAGTCCAGGAGAGACAAGGTCACTTGGAAGCCGCCCACTGGGTGCACCACTCTGGTGCCCAGGAAGGCCTCCAACTGCAGCCCACGCCGAGCTCCATGTACAGGCAGCTCTGCAGCCTTAGGCAGTGCCTGCTTTCCCTTCCTATGGAATGGTCACGTCACCCAGGGACTATGAAGATAAAATCATATCCTTTAAGAATCATGCTTAGTATGGTACCTGGAATTAAAATATACTAAGCAAGGGGCTTGCTGGTTAGCTCAGTTGTTTAAATGCCTGACTGGGCAAACCCAGTCAGGCTTGTGGGACTGTGGTTCGATCCCCAGCTCCACATGCCACAGCACACCCACTTAAGGCTGCCTGAGCCAGCGCCCCCCCCCCCAAAATCCTACTCAACTTTTTAGGGCTGGCCAAATAGCAGATTAAAGCACCTGCAAGCAGGTGCCGGGGCCACGGGTTCAATCCCCAGGCCTGCTGTGCCAGCCCTGCCCCCGGGGCAGGCTGAGATGGCAATCGACACTGGGCATGGTGGTGTCCATGCCTGTAACCCCAGCTCTTGGAAGGCTGTAAACAGGCGATCACTATGAGTCCGATTAGTAGTGAGACCCTGAACACCCCACAGACCCTTCCCTAAAATAATAATAATAACAATAAAAACATACTAAGCAAAACCAACAAAAGGGCTACCTAGGAGGGCATATTACCTAGCAAGGCCCATGTGGATGGTTCCATTCTGCAAAAGGGCAGACAAAGCTCAACGCAGCTTCTGTCCCCAGATCACGAAGGTGGTGACAATGTCAGAATACAACCCCAGGCCTCCCGAGCCCAGAGCAAAGCCTCTCGTGTCCCAATACACTCTGCGTTGCTCCACTCTCTCTTACAGCTCCCCCTTTCCTCGGGACTGGCCTATCTGCAGTTTCTTCCAGTG
>NW_004524785.1:3755440-3758036 GCF_000260255.1 Octodon degus | reverse complement strand
AGCACTCCCAGATGAAGTTCATTTGTAAGTCAGGGACTTTCTATAAAAGTTTCTAAAATATTAAAACTCAGCGTTACCTGAGGTCCCACGTGAGCACATTAAAGAGGAGCCCCTAATGGGCTCATCTGAATCCTGAAGTAGTGAAGAGTAAACAATATTCTAAGACACCCAAGTTAGGTGGGTGACAATATCACTACGGATTTTTTATTTTTTTAATTTTTTTTTTTTGGCAGAACCAAGGATTGAACTCAGGCCCCTGTGCTTGCCAGGCAAGTGCTTATTCCACTGAGCCACCTCCCCAGCACTACGGCATTTTAAAAATACAAAAATACAAAATACTATTTAAAAAGAAAAAATTACAAATGATAGAATTTCACTAAATGAAGTAATATGAACTTGACAGTATTTGGTGTATTGCATCGTGTTAACTTCAAGTGAGTTTTCAGATTACTAGATATATACATGCAAACTTGGAAAAAAGAGAAAAGGGAAAAATAATGAAGAAAGAAGACAAAAAATTAATTAAGCATTAACTGCTCCTTTCCACAGGCCTACAGAAACCCACAGTACAATTGTCTAAACCACCCTGCTTGCATACAGATAGGTCTCTTTCGCCCGCTCCCTCTCCTGGCCTTCTCATCTCAATAATTCCTTCTTTTTAAATAGATTCATTCCCTTTTCACAGTATCTACTGCACCCTTCAGATTTTATACACTCTTTCTTGCAGGTTTTTACACTAGAGAGACAATACTATGTAGGGATTGTTGGCCTTACATAATTATTTAACGTTACAATTTAGTAGGAAATGAGTGGAAAGGCTGCCATCTATTTCCTATTCCACTTCACAGACTTCTGACACTACTCTGATTCACATTAGGAATCTCTGCTCGAGAAAAATAAATAAAAATGACCCTGAAACTCTGTAAAGCTCTTTGTCATTCACAGCTTTACTCTGGGTCCTGGCATGGGATGGGACATTATAAAATGATTAACCAACTGTGCAGAGAGCTGACACACACAAGGGCACCCGCCGCCAGCTGTGACTGGGTGAACTCTGGCCACGTAAATCATAGCTGGGTATATGAAGAAGCCGAGTTCTTCAGTCCCAGCTCACCCTGGCAGCTGTCCTTTACATGAAAATGGAGCTGCCTGCGGGGCTTGTCCTGCTTCACAACCAAGGGGCATTTCCTCTGGAAACCAGGAGGGTGAAATATTTCTAACTTGGGCTTATGAAGTATTTTTTATAATCACTTTCGTTTCAAAGCTATTTGATTGCTGGGAGATGATTCAGCGGAATAAGTGCTTCCCTGGCAAGCGCAAGGGCCTGAGTTCAATCCCTGGTTCCACCAAAAAAAAAAAAAAAAAAAGCCATTTGATTAACAACACTGGACCTCAAACTGTTTCCCTAAATTAAAAAGTGAGTGTTTATGGCCTGTGACAAGTTTCCTAACCTATCCAAGGGGAGTAATGATTAGGACAGATGACCAGCTCAGCACAGCTCACTGTACTTATAGAAATACATGTTTAAAGGTCTTGTGTATTGAGTGTTTTTTTCCGGAAATATCCTCACCCTCCGGTCACCTCTACAGGAGCAGCACTGAGTGCTCCGTTTCTTCTGTACCCAAAGCTACACTTCTTCCCCCTCCACCAAAAATAAGAAGGCCATTTTCACCAAGTCTTTAGCAAGGTAATAAAATCTATTTGAAATAGGAATCCCCACAGCATTAAATTATAGTCTTTATATCAATTTTGTCCAAATGAGAAACACTGCTGCTGCTCTGTGACAGCACCTACTGGCAGCAGTGCCTTGTTCCCGGACTGTCTACGCCACCCTGAGTCTGAGGTGCCCGGCGTCTTTCAGTGCCACCATCACATTACCCTGCATGAGGTCCCCGTTAGCACTGAGCTCTTTCAAAGGGAGAGAGACTTTTCAAAGCAACACGGAACTAAGCAATTTTTCCCAACCACAATTTTCAGCCTATTTGCCTTAAGACTTTATGCTGTTTCTACAAGGAGCTGCAGGGAGAACGGCAGAACCTCTGTGTAGAAGGAGACACGAAGGTGACCTGGTGCCACCTCCTTCCAAGGTCATGTTCTTCTACCTCATCTAAGGTAGAGAATCACCCACGCAGGACTGCACAGCTTCCTGAAATATACATGACCTTGTCTTATGGGATTAAATGCAGGGGGGTGAACTTATTACTGGGCACCTGCCTTGTAACAGGGAGCGGGCTGTATGCAAATAATTACCAAACCATGGATGTGACAGCCATAGACTATGCATGTTCTGAGCACAGAGGAACCAGAATCACTCCCTGAACGGAGAGTCACACAAGAAATAACACCTGAACTATGTCACAAAGGGCAAAGAAGTGATAAAAATAAAAAAGTCCCAGCACTCTGGGAGGCTGAGGCAGAAGGATCACAAGTCTAAGACCAGCCTGTGTGGCTAAGAGAGACCCTGTCTCAAAACTAAAAAATAAAATGGTGGCTGGGGATGTAGCTCAGGGCTAAGGCCTTGCGTTCAATCCCCAGTACTGTAAATACCAATCCAAACATTAACTACTGTGGGACTCGGCCCTATTTTCAGCTCCCC
>NW_004524785.1:3750807-3754950 GCF_000260255.1 Octodon degus | reverse complement strand
CTGGACCAAATAAATAAATAAATAAATAAATAAATAAATAAATGTCTAAAAACAAGCTTATTTGAAAACAGAAACACAGGGGAAGCCACATGAAGAACAGACAGGAGTGACACATTTACAATTCCAGCAGCCCTCAGGCTTGCCGGCAACCACCAAAAATGAGGTGACAGAAACCACAAAAGCCAGGCAACCATCCCTGCAGCGGGGACCTATCTGTCAACAGCTTTATTTTGGACTTCTGGCTTCCAGAGCTATGAAAGAACACATTCCTGCTGTGGCCATTTGCCGCCACTTAGGGCAATTTGTCACAACAGCTCTGGCACTCAATCTTGAAGGGCCCAAACTCCCCCACTCGCACAGCAGGAAGCCACAGCGGGAAGCTGATCACACTCACTAAATCAGCAGTGAGGAAACATGGGAGAGGAAGCAAGGCGGGAGGTCAGTGCGGCAGGAAGGCCAGGAGTGACGGCACGCAGTGGACAATAGCAGCAGTGGAGAGCAAGACACAAGGTCCAACAGGAAAGGGAACAGCTGAGGGCACCTATGTAGAGCAGGCTGCGAGTGACAGCGGCTTTCAGGTTGTGGAACTCTACTGTACACAGCAGCAGCGGGCTCCATTCGGAGCCCCGGGGCACAAGGGCTTGGTGCCTTGCACGTAAATAGGTACCTACCCAACTCTGGGCACGCCGAACTTCCTGACCAAAGCAACTCTCGCTGCATTAATTACAAGCCTTAAAATAATAAATTAATTAATAACAACTGCCAGCTACAAACAGAAAATTAAATCAAGGACACACAGATATATGATGTATCAGAAAAAAAGAAGCTGGTAAGATTTTCGGACACAGCAGTACATCAAATTTTGCACGCGCACGCACACACACACACACACACACACACACACAGAGGGCCACCTGACACGGGTGTACAGGGGCACCTAGCTCAGCAGACTACCTGGAAAAGCCAGGCTGATGGCCGTGAACGCTGGCTTTATGTTTCCCTGGTTCCAATGTCCCTGCTTGACACAGGCCACTTGAACTTCCCGCCATGCAGACTCAGGATTTGACCAACTTGTCCTGGCCTCTCCTGCCTCCTGGCAGCAGCTCTGTCTAGCCAGCCCTGGCAACTTGTCAAGTCTCTGGAGGCTGCCTGGCTTTCAGCTTTTCCTCTCAGAATCCTGTGGCCTCTTGCAATCCTGCAGCCACTGCTAACCCTTTCCTAGTCATTCTGTGATTTATATGTTATTGTGGTAAGTGTGACATGGGACTTGAGTTTATAGATTATATTAGAATAAAAGAACCTGTGACTGCCTGGCTCACTGATGACCCAGGCCAACGCAACTGACGTACTTACGAATCTGCTCCCACTCAGTAACTTCTGACACCGTGAGTGGAAAATGCCTGCTCTATGCTACTGCACAGTTCCCTCATGACAGTAGTGCTGAACGTCTATCTGATGCAAGGGCCTGTGTGTGATAAAATAGTTACAAACACATAAGGAGGATCCTATTCAGAGTAGGGGGGAGGCACGAGCCAACCTGAGAAGAAGAAAAATTCTGAACATGAGATATTTGCACTCGAGCTATCCCGTGGAGATGGGCAGTACGTAACCCGAACAGCAGAGTCTGGCTTGCCTCAGGAGTCAGGGTTTGGGAGTACACAGATGGCTGAAGCCAGCAGCATGGCTGAGGTCACCCAAGGACGATGGGAGGAGACGAGAGACCAGGGCTAGAAACCCTGGAACACGCAAGGGTCAGACAGTGAATCTTGGAAGACATGGGGTTATGATTTAAATTTAATGTCCCCCCAAAGTCCCCTGTGTTAAGAGACGGGGTCTTTAGGAGGTGACTGGAGTACTACGCTGATGAGCTCAGAGTGCACTGCACTATTAGAGGCGGGGCCCAGGACAAGGGGGCTCCTTACCGGCTCTGGTGCCCAGGCTTTGCAGGGTGCCTCTCCACTCTGTGCTCCCGGGCAGCCGGGAGCTGGGAGGGCTTTCTTCTGCCCTGCCCTTGGAGGGACAGAATCCTCAGAAATCGTGAGCCAAGTAAGGCTCTCCTCTAAGCTCCAGGTGTGGGGTATTTTGTCGCAGCAACTGCCAAGAAGCTAATAAAGATGGAAGAGAATGATCACAAAGCACGAGGTAGGTAAGCCAGGAACACTGGGCTCAGGAAGTGAAATCAAAAGAGGCCACTGATGGCTCTTCTGGCTCTAGCTATTCAAGTAACCCACTTACAGACAACGCTAGACATGGGAAGTGGGGACAGTAAAGGGTCACCCCAAACAGGTACTGTACTCCCTAGGCAGATAACAATGACAACATCCCTTCCACTGTGCCCTGGGAGGAATGCCAAGTGCTGGGTGATACTGTGGGGACAGAGACATTAAGAAAACAGTGAGTGAAGAATCTGCAAGAGGAAGAAAGGGACTTCTGCCAAGAGAATTAAAACCGAGATACAAGGAAACAAGGAATCACCTGCCCTCGGGTCTGCATCAAATGGAGTTTCAGTCAGGCAGGTGATGTGCGTGGATTTGTGGTCATTATGGAGGAGGATAAATGTTAGAGGTTTGTGAACTATAGTTCCTGCTGCCGCCAGTCAACTCTGCCATTACAATGTGAAAACAGAAACAGAAAATATGTAAACAAATACGCAAAGTTGTCTTCCAAAACTACTTTACAGAGAAAGGCAAGGTTTGGCCTGAGTGTGTGTTTGTCGGCTCTGACTTTGGATTCCTGCTGCTCAAACAGAGCTCGAGACTAGCAACTTCATTTTTGACCTGGAAGCTTGTAAGTACAGAAAGTCCCTGAGCTACGAACATCCAAGATGGGAGCTTTCGTGGATACAAACAGAACTTTAATTACAAGCACTTGGAGATGGAAGGAGCTCACCTGCCTGCCAGACGTCACAGCTGTGCTCTGTGGCCTTACAGTACAGTGTGACCGTGTTCAGTGCCACAGTGCTCCGTCAGAGCCCGGCGTGTCCAGAGGCAACAGGAAAAGCAGTGGTGATGGAGGGGGCTGTTAGGAAGTGCAAAGCAACATACACTGCATATCTGTGTGAAAGGCATGCAAGACTCACTTTGTTGGTCTCAGGAAAAAAATCCAACCTACGGACATCCTCCGGGAGTGCCACTTGTTCATGGGTGGGAGACCCACGGCGATGTGGGACTGGGGGCCTGTCGGGCCCAGTGCACTGGGCTCAGTATGTCCACAGGATGCCTACTGCTCTGCACAAACAGTCTGAAACACACCGCCCTCCATCAGTGCTGCCCAGAGTAGCCTTCAAGCACCACAATCTCTCAGGAAGCTGACAAAAGCCATGTTTGCCCTCACCTACAACCTAATGGTCTAGATGAAGCCCAAGCCCTCATATTTGCACAAGGCCCCTCAGGCAATGCTAAAGTTTAAGAACTTCAGGTCTAGGGGACTTAGGGAACTTCTCTAATTTCTGTGAATCCACTTAACAGAAATAAAGATTTGCTCCCTTGTTAGTTATTATTTTTGTTGCTGTTCTTACTCGTTTTGTTTTCCAGTTTTCTATTGCAGAGAGAAATCTTGCTGATAGTTGTGTACATTTCAAACGTGAACCAGGAAAAAAAAAAAATTAACCAAGCAGTCCTAGAGCGCCACCTGCTGGCTGCTCTGAATGTGCCCACATCAACAAAGACCTGACTTAAGGTAACACGCCATCAGGACTGTGGAGTGGTGGACAAATAGGAAGAAAGGAGAAATGAAAGAAGGTAGATGTGGTATAATGACATCACTGATTACACCAGTGTGACAAGCCATCTGCACTTGATACTCAGGCATTAAGCTAAGTAACATCTCTGGGGGGAATTTGAGTCTCCTGGTTTTAACTTCAGCATCACAGCTGAATTGAGAAGAGTATATTTAAATAAATCCTGCCTCTAACTCCCCAGAGACCAAAGCTATCACATTTTTCTCCTTCCACTGAGCACCTAGTTGGGGATATGTGATGGTCTAGGGTTACGTGATGAACACGATGTGGGAATTAGATTTGGCAAGAGAATTCCAAAGTGGCAGCTGGGGCAGTGGTGCACGCCTTCCCAGCACTCTGGGAAGCTGGGGCAGAGGGATTCCAAGTTCAAACCCAGCCTGGGCAACGCAGGGACTTAGTGAGAC
>NW_004524785.1:3725043-3743773 GCF_000260255.1 Octodon degus | reverse complement strand
AGTGGGCTGCTGGACGCTGCGGTAACACACTGGCTGGAGGCACCTTTGGCCAACAGGCCCTGTGTGTGCTACGAAAAGTAGCAGCCAAGGAGCTGGGCTTGGACTGCTCGGCCCTGCTATGAGCTCTGCTCTGCGAGGGTCCACGCTCTGCTCACGCCTTCCCAACGTACTGAGAAGCACTGCGGGCCAGACGCTGCTGGCTGCTAACGACACGAAGGCCACGGAGACGCACAACAGGCTTCCGTTATACAGTAAAACCCAAGCACCTGTTTCCAGCTTTGCTACACACAGACGCCAGAGTAGTCTCTGAGGTTCCCTTTGACTGAGAGTGCTACAGTCATGTACGTAACGTACACATTCCCATACATGGTATGATGTAAGCAGCACCACTGCCACCTCTGACCACGGCGGGCCACACCTACCTGTGTGGCTGTGGAGGGCACAGCTTCCTGTTTGCAAGTTCACAGGACAGACTGCAGAGTGCCCCTACCTTATGCAGCCACAGTGGGAGGTTTCCAGACTCGCTCTGCAGGGAGCCCTTCTGCTGCACCGCTGCCCAGCAGTAAGAATCCACGAAGGCAGCCTGCCGCCAGGAGAAAGAACTCGGGGAGAAGCAGCTTATTTGGGTACCTGAAAAGCAAGCACATTGTTCCAAGTGAGTGAAAACACAAGGGCCTCTTTCCCCATCACCGTGGTTTTCAAACGTTGTCTAAATCATGGAGCAACAGGACAGGAGGCAGGGACAGCGCGGGGGACAGACTGAGACGCAGACCCACGATTATAATAGAGCTGAGTATGGACAGAGATTGTGGCCAGCACTGGTCATGACAATGACTTGGTTCACCTGAGGGAGAAGAAAGAAGGGAAAAAGATATATTCACTATGTATATATGCAGGACAGCCTGGATAACTGTGCTGCCGATTTCTGCTGGTCTACTACAAAATGCAGTTAATGCTTAAATTTTTAATCCTATTTCTTCTTTTTTAATTTTTTTTTCTTCTTTTTTAATTTCTTACAACTTTTTTTTAACCAAAGTTGCAGGTTTGTATCTGGTAACCCGCACCACTAATTTGAAGATAACATTATGCAACACAATAACCATTGTTGAATTCTATTTCTTTGTTTAATGAAATTTTTTTGTACTGCTGCTTTGTTTTTTTTACCATTTTTGTATGGTAAAATAATAATAATAATAATAAACCCTCCTGAGAAGAGTATAATCACCCTCAAAAGAACAGGAGAACAGAGAAAGACCAGAGCCCAGATGTATGAGGCAAAAAGGACAGACCTGGTCTGTAGGGAAGGAAGGAGAGCTCAGGGGTGTCTGGGTAAGGAGGTCGTGAGGAGGAGATTGGAGAAGGAGAATTGAGCAGGAAATCGGGTCTTTTAGAACAAAGAATACGGAGCCTGAGCAAGAGAAAGCTGAAAAATCTTAACAGGTCACCGGGCGGCAAGTCATTTTCCATTTCTCTGCCCTTAGCCCACTTGCAGCTGAAGCAGCTCACACCTGGAGGGTAAACACTCGAGACCTCAAGCCTCCCGGCAGATGGGGACCGTGAAACCTGGGTCCCACTCAGGCTCCCCGGTGACCACCCTCTTCTAGAGCGGGGGACCATGGCACTTGGCTTTCTCTGCATCCGAGCGAAGCCTCCATCACCTCGCAATGCTGCTACTCTGTGGGTCGGACGAGAGCTGGAAATGGCACTGGGCTCCCGATTCACAGGGCCCTTACAGGTCAACAAGACCCTGGGGCCCACAAGACAGCTGTCTCTTCCCAGCTATCACAGCCCAGGGCCTGGTGCTGAGCCTCTGCCGGCATCCTTGGCCCCACTTCCTGTACCTATCAAGTGCTTATAGGGGTTCGGTGTCCCATGCAAGGTGTGAGCTGCTGGGGCCCCACGCAGGTCTACTCTGTCATATCCCACACAGTACGGGCAGTCTTCAGTGGCCAGGCTCCAACATGAGGGTATTTAAGCATGGCTCTAGCTCGGCGACTCACAGTTGGCAAGTCACTAGACTTTTAAATACCTGGATTTGCAGAATTCTAAGATGGGGATGACATTAACACCTACACTGCAGATTTGTTGTAGCGACGGACAGACACACAGACACACACGAGCTCTAGTTGCAACAGCACTTATGTAATGCCTGGTTCGACGAGCTGCTCACTAAGAGTCTCATTTTCCTAGGTAAAGTAGCAGGAGACTCCTGCACTGCTTTAACAAGCATTCTCCCTTTCCACTTCATGCAGAGGGGACAGGGCAGGAGGAAGACACCAAGGTGGACATGCCTAGACCTTGGGACATAAAAAGGGAAAAGAGGGCTGGCCAAAGAGCTCAGCGGATTACAGCGCCTGCAAGCAGGCACAGGGGCCAGGGTTTCGAGCCACAGGCCTGCTGTGTGGACCCCACCCCCAGGGCGCGCTGCAATTGAGACTGGGCGTGGTGGTGCATGCCTGTAATCCCTGCTCTTGGGAAGCTGTAAACAGGTGGATCACTGAGACTGATCTAGTAGTGAGACCCTGAACATCCTGTAGACCCTTCCCTGAAATACAAACAGAAAATAAAAATAAATTTTTTTTTTTAAAAAAGGGAAAAAAAGAGCGCTTTTTGCACCTGAGGCAGGAGAGCACAATGAGGGGAGATGGAGACAGGAGAGTATTTTTGCAGTACAAAGTCACAAGCCATTACAAAACATCCTATGATGGGGCAGTTCTACCATTCACACACAGTGTGCATGAGAGTTCAGAGTGCGTAAAACACTGCCAAGCCTCTCCTGACTCTCCTCTCCCATTAAACTTTAGCTCCCAGCCAGGCGTGGTGGCACACACAGTCCCAGCACTTGGAGGCTGAGGCTGAGGACCACTGTAAATTCAAGGCCAGCCTGGAGTAAGTACACAGTGAGTTCAAGGCCAGCCTGCACTACACAGCAAGACCTAGCTCAAAAACAAACAAACAAACAAACAAACACCACACACACACACACACACAACAAACCCTCGGATCTGGCATTTTATAAAATAAAGTAGCCAGAATTGCACAATGCTCAGGGCTGACCTCACGCTGCTCTTGCATCAGGTGACTAAGTCACAGCTTCCTACGCCCGCATCTACCAGTACAACAGCTGCGTGCACGAGGGTGAGCAGCCACCGGATTACACACAGACGCCTTCTAGTTTTTGCTAAGTTGCCTGCTTGAAAACATCTCTTTAAATACTCACAGAAGTGAAAGCCTGAAAGCCTGCCTGGCTCAGAGTGCTCTTAAGTAATATCCTCATAGTGTATGTACTCGACATTTATAAACATTTTTTCTGTAGGAAACAGTGTTTCAAAGTCTATACTGAGATCTCAGGGACATTCCCCAAGGCAGAACCTTTTGGAGAACAAAAATAAAATTAGCTAAACATTTTCTATCAAAGCTTTGACACGGAGGAGGAAGGAAAATATCATTGAGACTAGAGACAGATCTGAGAGCAGGTTTAGCTCCTAAGACTACAATTGTTATCTGGAATAGAAAGGCAGAAGAAAAGACCATGTGTCACCTTGTGTTCACTAACCAGCCACCCCTTTCGATCATCACTTTAAGTTCACAACCAAAGAGGAAGAGGCAGCCGATCCTCCCTTCACTCTGGAGGACACCAAGCTTCAGGCAGGCCAACGATCCCCTACCTGTCTCTCAGCACTCCTCTCTGAGCCAGTCCCTCTGGCATGGCTACACTAGAAGACTTGCTGGGACGAGGGCCTCGTCCAAACAGGAATGGGGTGTTCTCAAGGAGTGGTTCCACCAGCTGGCTGGGTAGGAGACAGTTTCCTGGAAATAGTCAAGGACAACTCAGGAAAAGAAACAGATCAATCTCCAGGTTTGGGTATTTTTAGCCCAGGAATGGTAGTAAGTTAAGGAAGTAAAAGTCAGGCAAGGGTAAGAACCAAATAAAAAGGAAAAGCCAGAGTCAAGAGAAGGGCAGTGCAGGAAGGTATACGGGGGTGGGGGACTGTGGGGTGGGGACACAGGCACCTCTGGGCCATGCAGGCTTTCACCTTTGTCTTGGTAACAGTCAGTCTTATAGGTACCATGACAGGAGGTCCCTTGCTGCCTTGGAGCTGTGAAGGCTGGGACTGGGACCATCCAGAGTCTCGTCTCCAAATGTACTTTTCCACCCTCTATTTTACTTACTCTTCAAAAACAGTAACTGGGAGGTAGACAAATGAGGTGTTTACGAACTTGCTTGGACTTGCCTAACGCTGATCTTGACATTTCCTTGGTCAACCCCGCTCATAGGTTCCTACCGCTCTCCACAGCGTAAATCCAACCCAATGCCTCAGTTCAATTCAGTGACTGCCGTGACCTGAACAGGCCCGTCATATTTCCAAGCCTGTGACTTTCTTTACGCCCCTTCTCCTTCCAAGGCCTGCTGCAGTTCCTCCCCCTCCACACTAGATACCTCCACAGGCAACCTTTCAAATCCCAGCTCAGATATTACCCTCTCTACCAAGCTTTCTTTTTACTACCTTAAGTCATCAGGGATGACAGAAAAACACCTTTCACTGTGTCCTCTGTGTGTGTGTGTGTGTGTGTGTGTGTGTGTGTGTGACCTCCCTATGTAATAACTACAGACTTTGCAAGCAGGACACACTCCTTTTCTCTCTCAACCTCACATACCACGCTGTGCCAAATAAAGTAACAGCTGTCTGGTGCTTCAAAAGTTTCAAAGTACAACCATAAATAACATCTCGATTAATCCCAAGTATTGCTGCCAGAACCCTCTGTTCTATCTGGTAGCTGAGGAAACACAGCTCCGTGAGACCCTCCAGCTAGAAAATCAGGCTCCACAAAACTGTCATGGTGGACCTGGCACTTCAGCGTATCCAGGGAATGGCTCAGTGAGACAGGGGTGGCTTTTCACAGTGCACAAGGGGCAAGACGTGAGTTTCAGGTTTATCCTGTAATGACAAAGAACACTCCCTCTAGCTGGCTGCAGACAGCCCTGGGTTTTACAATCACAGGTCCAGTGAAATAAAATGAATGATCACACAGGAAACATGGGCTCACTGAGTCCCGGGGATGTAGTTGCTACGTAAAGAGCCCAAATCAGAGACCACCCTTCAGGTGTGTGGCTGATGGCACAGTTACGCCTTCTTCCAAAATGGCAGCCCAGCAACCCCAAGCGCAGCCTGCAGCTGTGTCTGTCACCTGTATCCGGTGGAGAACCAGCGGGCAACACAGCCTGCTCTTGGCAGGTCCAGGCAGGGAACCAGTCAAACCTCAGTGATACGAACACCAGCACTGGGAGAGTCTCTATTCTTGTCCAGCTGCAGTGGGAGGGACTCTGCTCACTGTCCTTTTCTTGCTCTCTTTTCCTCCTTTTCTGGACATAACTTTCCTTTTAGTGCTTCTTACATTAGATGGTCGGGGCACCAGATGAGCTGGGGGTCTGGGCCACCCCGGCTGTCTTCTAGCAAACGCATCCACCCTCCTGCTAAGGACCCCAAGTAAGGGTGACATTCCGTGCTGCTTCCTCAGGGAGACACTGCTGCTGCACAGAAATCAAGTCCCCGGAAGTCAGCGAAACTTGTCAAAATCACAATTTTAACAACACTAAAAACACGAATGGAGACCCTGGGCCACTTAGCAAAACTGTCTCAAAATAAAAAATACAAAGTGCTGGGGATACAGCTCTACGGTAGATGCTTGCTTAGCAAGCCTGCGACGTCGGGTCCAACCCCCAGCGCTGCAGCAAGTAACAAAACCAAACCAAAAGCTAACTAGGGAGGCCCAGTTAAGCAGCAGCCCAGAGAACTTTAAAACCATCCAAATGGAAGGGATTATAGAGGGAGGGGGCAAATGTCACATTCAAGAAACCGCAGGAAGCATGAGAAGAAGACTAAGAAAGGAAACGGAATCTTGCTGTGTCATTTTGCCCTCACAGCAAAGATGAGATTGCGAAGCGGCAAAGTCTCACGGCCAGCGGGGCAGAGCTGGGTAGCAGCTCAGGCCTCCACCGCCAAACACAAGACAGGTACTTAAGAAAAGTGGGTCAGAGGTGGCAGGACGAGAACGGAAAAGCCAGGATAGTTTCCTGGGAAGAACAATAAATCCTAAGCCTGATCATACCAACACAGTATTTTTAAAGTTTGCACAATATTTCCCTTTTATAAAAGAAAAAATTGACAAATTCATTTTAATGTAAATTTTATCTATCTATCTATCTATCTATCTATCTATCTACACACACACACACACACACACACACACACACACACCCTCATAAGTATAGGATCCACACAGATCGTAAAACAACCCATAAAGCACTGAGCTTAAAGGTACGGGTTAGCTTTCAAAGTTGTCAGAAGATGTGAAAATCACTCTATTCTAACGTCTCAAGTTCAGTGGGAACAATCCTATAAAGATGGCCATGGACGCACAGTATAAAGAGCTGAGCAGTGACTGGCTCTTAAAAGGCAGCACGGATCCCAGCAGGCCTCAGAACCGTGAGGCACAGCTCCATCCACTCAAAGCACCTTTGATTCTAACACAGCAAGTGCAAGTGATGTTAGACTTCCAGGATCTTCTCTTGCTAAATACTCATCTTTTGGTCATCACAAAGTCTAGTAAAATTGCAAAAACCTCTTAAGAACCCCTCTTCCCAATAAAAAGAGGCCAATTTCTTCACCTTTCTAGCAGACCTCATCCCAAACCATCTCAGCTTCAGTAACAAGCAAATTAGTACATTCTGAAAGGCCCCAATTGGCCAAGACTCCCTTCACTTCTCCTTTCCAGGAAATGACTCCAAGACACACATGAATCTCTTTTCTTTTTTTTTAAGCGTCTTTGGTACAAGGTCTTGCTACGCAGCTCAGAGTCATAGTGATCCTCCTGTTTCAGCCTTCCCAGGGCTGGGATTACAGGTGTGCACCATAATGCCTGGTCTTAGTGGCCAGCACGGCATAAGGTGATGGGGATCGAAACTCAGTCCCTTCACTTGCCTAAGCAGGCACTTAGTCCACTGAGCTATCTTGCCAGCCTTCACATATGTATTTCAAACCAATAAGAAAATATAGGTACTCCTTGCACCACAAACTAAAAACAAATGGAATGGAAATGTTTCATTCTGTTTAAACTATACTGGTACACCTGGTCTCTTTCTTCTCTGACTTTTAACATTTGATCCTTCGTTAAGATGTGAACAATCACATATGGGGTGGGGGGTTTCTCCTAATAGGATAACAGACTAGACAAGGCCTACCATGACATGGAGAACAACAGCCTGTGCTTCCTCACTCCACAGCTCAGGATGTCTGACCGCACAGCCCTACAGACACGGCAGAAACCATCAAGCCTGCAAACTTCAGCAAGGGTCCTACAAGGAGGCTCACCTAATTCCATCAAGAATGATGGTGTCACAATGTGTCCTGCCACCTGCCAGAGCCAGGGTGAAGAGAAAACTCAGCAGCCACAAGCAACCACAAGACTAGACCTACATCCAGAGGGGTTTCTTTTCTGGGTAGCAAGTCCAGTTGCTTCGCATGGAAAATTGCAGAGTTGTGAGCAGCAGAGAAACAGCCTCTTGAGATTTGGTGCCCAGACCTTGCAACAGAGCAAATGAGGAAGAGAAGAAGGAGGGTAGTGGACCCAGGAAGGATCTGAAGCAAGAACTGAAGCCCACAGGGAGAGCAAACAGGGACACTTCGATGAAGGAGGAGGTGGCATGTGGCACTCCTCCCTGGGCCCTAACTTACTGCATGGGAGGGGCAGCTCAAACCTGCAGGTGCATGGTGACCACTGGCAACCCCTAAGGCCTCCACAGAGTAACACACCAGCAGAACAGACAGTGGACACAGTACACTGCAGTAGCTGGTGAGTTATTTGGGTCCAGACATCCCACAGGAGAGGGTGACTGGGGAGCAGCCATCTTGGAGAGGGCCAACAGAGCTCGAAACACAGGATAGCTATAGGCTGGCTGCATCTAGCAGCGCCAAGTGTCAGGGTGAGGTGCAACAGTTCAAGTTGGCAGGAGGTCCAGGACCCGGATTCAGACTAGTAGGAGGTATATGAGTATTACAGGCTGAACAAATTGGGTATCAGCCTCACAGCCAGAAACCAACCAGCCTGAACATCATAAAACTGAGGTACAGGCTTGCTGGAGTTCTCCACTACCCCTCTGCAGCACTACCGCTGGGATTAATCAACATGGATCTAGATTCTGTCTATGACAGCAGATACACCTGAAAGTAGACAACCTTTTTTCTTAATTTTCTTGCTTTTGTTTTGTTTTTTCTTGTTTGTTCTTGTTTTTATATTAGTATGGACATGGGTTTTGGTTCTGTTGTTGTTCTGTTTTGTCCTTTTTATTCGTCCTTTTATGTTCCTCTTGTTTTCTTCACCAGTTTTACAAAGCTTGCATAATCTTCTCCTGTCATCTAACCTTAACTTCTAATCTCTTCCTTTTCTTCTATTTGTTTTTCCTCCAAACCCCTTTTAAATTTCTTCCCCTGAGAATAAGATCGTTATATCATGGGATTATTTACCATATGCAATTTTTGAGTTTGTTTTAGAGTGCATTATATAATCACAAATCTAGTTCATATGGTTAAAAGCAACAAATCAATAGTGAGAAGACTGTCATTTTCTAGGATGTGTCTGATGCTACTGTCACTGCTTACTGTACTATTTTAGGCAAGGTGATACGACTGTTCCAGTTAGTTCTTCTTTCTGGTACGCCAAGATGAAATGTCTGAGGGTCATACTCGGTGCTGCAGGCCAGTGCCAAAGAACCAGTGGCTGCGCTAAGTACACGGCCATTTCTTATCCACAGTAAATTGAAGAGGTAGGATCATGCAATAGTCTCCAAACCCAGAGGCCAGCTACACCTGGAAGGCATCTCTGAGAAGTGTTCATTTCCTAAGGCTCTAAGTACTAGTAGTAATAAAGCTACTCACCATGAGCAATTTACAAGCAACAACCCAGAAATTTTTAAAAAAGGAGAGAAGGCAATGAAGCAAGATGCAACCCCAGACTACCAGCTCACCGCAGGCAAATCCAGGGGATAAGGCTGCGGCAGAACCATCTAAAGCCACCCACCTGGGCTCTCTGAAGTGGTAATAGCAGAAGTAACAAACCAAATGAACGAGGCTCTATTAAAACCCAAATCAGAAATAATTTCTCAGATAACTACAGAGATGGTGACTATAATAAATGACATGCTTAGTGACTCCAGAGTAGATACAGATTTTTTAAAAAAAGAAAAACAGAGGATCTTGAGAAAATGATCGAAACCATGAACAGCCAAAATAGGAAAGAAATGGAATCCAACATTTTGGCCCTGCCTTTTCAAGGTCAGTGAAGACTCGGGACATAGGAGAACCTGTTCTGTAACAACATGTAACTCAGTTGTGCTCCAAATTTTCTGATCAAGAAGATTATGGAGCCACAGAGGAATGTGTTCGATGATCTAAAGTGAGCCTGGGAAGAGTCACATGGAGAGAAAAAACATTTTCTCAAGCTTTCACAGAGCAAATTGGTCAAGCAATGGCCGTGACTCATCCTGATGTCAGACACTGACAAAAGGATGTACAAAAGGCGGTACAGGGCTACAGGATAAATCCTGAGAGTACTTGGCTGACCTTATCAGATATAAAAGTTACATTTCTGGGTATATAGGTCTAGCTATATCTTGGTCTTAACCATCCAGTAGAAAAGTATAAAAATGAGGTATATAAAGTAAATCCATATTAATACGATGAGCTGTAAAAGGCTCAAGACAATAACTTCTGAGGATAACCCACTAATATTATAGACTGCTAGACAGTGTTAGATGTTTAGTTGAATTCAAACACTTATAGTATTTAGATGCCAAAAGAATATTCACCTCTGACAGGACAAAAAAATAAATAAATTAATAAAAATTAAAAAGAAAAAAAATGGAAATGGAAAGAAGCAGTCAATGCTCTAATTAGCTTCGTATCCTTTTTTCAATTGTTTGTACTTTTTCTTTTCTTAATTTCTTATACATTGCTCCAGTTTTTCCTTCTTCCAATTTTATGTGTATATATGCGGTAATATGAATAGCTGGTTGTAAGACAATACCATGTATTACAACAAATACTGTGAAATTTGTTTTACTTTGTTAAGTAAAATTCTGTATGAGTTGTCAAAAAAAAATAAATTAAAAAAAAAAAAAGAAATGGAATCCAAGGAACAGATAACAATAGATATCTATAAAATTAAAAAGTCCACTGAAGCGCCAGCCAGATAGCTCAGCAGATTAAAGCACCTCCGTAGGCAGACACAGGGACCAGGGCTGGATCCCTGCGTGCTGTGCTGGTCCCGCCTCCGAGGCATGCTGAGCCAGCCACTGAGACTGGGCATGGTGGCACACGCTGTAATCCCAGCTCTTGGGAAGCTGAAAATAGAGGAATCAAGAGTCCAATCAATTGGGGGAGACCCTGTAGACCCTGCACTAATAAAAAAAAGTCCATTGAAAGTATATCCAGCAGAATGACCCTGTGTTAGGACAGAACATCAAATGTGCAAGACACAGTTGTGGTTAGCAATCACATAAAGAAAGATTTCTTAAAAATAGCAAAGAGGAATGAAAAAATCAATCTAACAGCTGTTAGATGATGCAAAGAACAACCTAAGATTGGAGTCAATGAAAAAGCAGGAGGTAGCACAAACTTCAAAAACAAAAACAAAACCTGCTCACAGAAGTCATGGCAGAAAAGTTCCCAAGCAGGGAAAAAGAATTTGACATACTGGTAAGTGAGGAATACAGAACTCCAATTAGCCATTAAAAAAAAAAAAAAAAGAAAAAGAAAAAAAAAATCTACACCAAGGATAAATATTCAAGATTCCACAAATTCAACACAAGAACAAAACACAGTGGACTCCCAAGTTATGACTGGCTGGACAAACGAACAACCTGGACTATGACCAGAATTATACATTCAACTTACAACGAAAGTCATGAGTTATGACTCAAATGCTGGCTGCTTGTGCTTTCAGATGTTCTCAGATACAGATCTAACCCTTGAACAGTTCTGGGAGAAACCTTACAACATCCTTTCTTGTGTGGGGTGTATGAGGTATACTGAGAAATGCCTGTGTCTACCTAAGGACACTGAGATCTGCCTGGATATAGGAGAGACTGAAGGCTGCGTAGAGGAACCCAAGCCTTCAACTGACAGCTTGGGTTACAACCAGCCCTCAGGAACAATTTGAGTTTGTAAGGGGTCGGTCCACTAAAAGCTGTTAGGGATAAGAAACAAATCACCTATAAAGGAAAGCCCATCAGAATCGCAGCAGATATCTCAACACAAATCCTCCACTCAAGGAGAGCTTGAAGTATTTCTAGCCCTAAAAGAAAACAACCTCCAACCCAGACTGATGTACCCTGCAAAACTATCTTTCAAAACTGATGGAGAAATAAGATACATTGATAATAAAGAATGCCTGAGGAAATTCATGACACCAAACCAGCACTCTCAAATGTTCTGAAGGACATTCTAGAAAGAGATAACAAGGGCTACAACTCCATGAACTCCAACAGAATTAATCTATCAGACAAGGCAAGAAAATGTGAATACAAGGGAACCAACAACAGGAAAATAACACAACAAGGATAAGTCGAATACTATCAGATATAACCACATATAACCAGGTATATTATATAAATCCAGGTTCTATAATGTAGCAGAAATCCTATGGAAGGTATAATGGTTGACTGTGTCAGCTTGAGAGGCTGAGGGGCTTAACTAAATTGATTTGCAACTCTACATCCTACGGTTCAGAAGACCCACCCTAGGGTGGCTTGTCCACCTGGAGGGTGTGAAGGGAAAATGGGGCAGGAAAGATCTGGTTCTGTCCTTTGGAGGAGCTCCAGTCTTTGCCTTCAGCTTGGATGTCATCTCCTAGCTTCCTAGCTTCCTCTTTGGCTTCCAGTGCGGATCCTTCAGTTTTCCAGTACAGACCCCTCAGACTCTCCTCAGACTTCCATGGGACAGTGTAGTGGCCTTGGATTGAATCCCTTGGTCTCCAGTGGGCAGATGTCCTCTGCACGGCTCCTCATCCAACTCTGTGGCTAACCATGTAAGCCAATCTTGTAATTTCTTACACATTCGTATATCCTGTGTCACATCCCTTTCTCTGGTAAAACACTGACATACTGAAGGGCTGTTTTCCTCCAGACTTGTGAGGCATTAGATGACAATCTCCCCCAGGAACAGTGATGTCACCTATGGGGATCAACTGGTTAAGGTGTTGTCTGCCAGGTCTCCGTATGATAAAAGTGGGTTTTTTTCTTTGTAAAGTAAGAGCTCTATGAGGAAAACTAAGACTAAATATTATATCATGTGCGCTCTATATTTCTCTTCAGTTTGCTTCATCCAGTGTTCCTACTTGGTAGTACAAAGTGGGAGAAAAGAATTCACATGCTGGGAAACAAAATCGCATGAACTGATTCCCACATCATTTCAATATGATTTCCCCAAGTACTGATCACCTATGAGCTCTTCCCAGGACAGAGTCACAGCTCTGAAAGATACAGTACTTATTGAACACTATCATTAGGCTACAATGTGATGTTCTCCTTCAATCTAAAAAAGAGACCTTTAACTATCATGACTCCCATTTTACATGTGAGGAACAGAGGCTCAGAGAGGTTAAGTGAGTTAATTAACAGTTGGCTAAGCTACAGCTGAACCTTGAGTGTGTGATCATATATTCCTGCAACACTGTGACTCCTGGAAACAACACCACAGAAGACAAAAAGTAAAAGCAGAGCTGGGGCAGGTGGAATGGAGATGTCTATAGATACTGCAAAAAGCAAGGCTGGTTAATACACAAGAAGCACCAGGTAGCGGGGCTAGGGGGATGGCTCAGTGGAATAAACGCTTCCCTGGCAAGCGCGAGGGCCTGAGTTCAATCCCCGGTTCCATAAAAAAAAAAAAAAAAGAAGCACCAGGAAAAGAGTCAGCATCTATCTGCTGGCAACCTAGTTCTGAGCTCTAAGCCCAAGTTCATTAAAAATGTCACCACATACTACAAAACCAGTAAGACCTACACCCACCAACTCGCATGTGTGGACCTTACCCAGAGCATTTAATGCTACCAGTGTGTTGTCAGAATGACTATGGAGGTCTCCTGGTGCAGAGAGAGGCTGGACCCATAGAAGGAAAGGCCAGGTAGAAAAAACATCACCAAAAGAAGTTACAATGTGAATGTGACATGTGAAAGCCATGAGACAAATCCTTGTAGTAACCCCAGACCAATCACATGTCCACAGAGGAAATGTGTTTGGTCTTAGGTATTGGGTCAGAAGAGGGTATGGGACAGACAGGGTACAGTTCCAAGGCAAACACGAGAGACAAATGCTGCAAAAGCTGCCTGTGGAGTGGTCAGGGTAAGAAAAACAGTGTGGAGAAGGGCATTCTATAGTTTACCCTTCAATGTTTAACTTATATGGGACTTTGAATCTGACCAGGCCATACGATTCTGTGTTCTGGAAGAAGTCCAGCAAAAGCGTAGGTGTAAAAGGAAATGCAAGTAGGACATTAGTCCCCGTGGAATGCTGCTGTGACAGCATGAGATTCTTCGCTGAGATGCATCCAAAGGAAGATGGCACGATGGCCAGCTAAGTCAAAGTTCAGTTCCTGGAGTAATTAAACAGTCTCGTCTTTACGAATCCTTTTAATGATTCTTCCCATGTCCCCAGAATCCTAATAAAAGGCTAAGGAATACTGTACTCAAGACTTCAGTCCTGGAGGCTGTGGCCCCCTGGTCCCGTAACTTTGTCTCTCATTTTTCTTTTCATCCGCAGCACCTCAGTCTTGGACCTGTCACCCCACACAGAACCTGACATTTTACTTAACAGAACAGACCATTTAACGCCAAGGACAACCACGATAGATGCTTTTAAGTAAAGTGTCAAGACAAGACTACTGTTCACAAGTTTTCACTGACAGAGTCCTAATTTACATGAAACAATGTAGAACTCCACTCTGACATGGGAAGAGAACTCTACTCTGACATGGGGATGAACAGAGGGTAAAATCAGGTTAAGTCTTTATAACCAGAGGCTCTAGAACTTTTTCCTTGACTATCATTTTACAAAAATGATCCCATTATATTCAGTAGGCTTGGGTTTTCTTTTACTTCCTAGCAAGTTACTTAACTCTCTAATTCTAACTTTTCTCCCTGACAAAGCCTTGTAAAAGCATTAAAGTACTCATGCCATTAGCCATCAGATCTCAATAAATGGTAGCTAAAACCTTTTTATTTCTATGTGTCAGGCACTATGGTACAAGTACATAGGGTTCTTTTGTTATATCCTATATTATTTTCTTGAGTACACTTATTATTTTAATTTGTCATCTACTTACTAGGTTTTAAAAGATTTGTCTCATTATTTACAACTCTGGGAAAAAAAAACAAAAAAAAAAACACCACAAAAGCAGGCCTTGAATAACTCAAAACAGGGATTTTAAAAGACAAGAGCCTGAAACCAGCTCTACATTCACCAAGTCCTTTCTCACTATCTCTCTCTTAGAGATGCCTTTTAAAAGCTAGAACTGCAGTTCCTGAAACAAAGAGGCTCTTGTGTGCAAGAAGGCCTTGAACATCTCAGTTTGGTACTGAATCAGAGTAGTGGCCACAACAAAATGAAAAGGACTGTTACCATTGTGCAGACAGCTGGTCACGAGACTCTTTGCACACACAAGGACATTCTAAATAGATCATCATGAATTCCTCGTGATAGGGATACATGGATAAGTGGCAAATGCTTTTTTTTTTTTTTTTCTTTTAAAGTAACCTCAGAAAAGAAAAGGGACTTTCGAGCATTTCTTTGGTATGGGATATTTACTACGAGGACACTATTCCTGCAGCACATGAGTGACAGCCACGGAGTCGCCCTTCAGAGGGATCCTTCTTCCTATTTCCACACAAAACAGAGTATAGGCATTCACCCCTGAGGCACTCAGACCTCTATGCTGCTACACTTAACTGCAAAAACATTCACTGGACACTTGCTATGGAGAGGACATGGTGACACAGAAGAGTCAAAGATACACAGGGCATGGTCTCTGTCTTCTGAGGACTGATAACCCAGTGAAGGACGCTAACAATATAAACCATCAATGATAATAGACTAAAAAAAAATTGCATAAGAAAAATGGCTGAACCGTGGCAGATGCTCATGTTCAAAGGAAGAAGAGGAGGGAACCCAGCCAGGAAAAATAGCACAAAAAGTAACTTGAGTTGTTAGCCTGTTTAGGACTACTGTCCCTGGCGTAGAGTCCAGCTGACAGCAAAGACAATGTGGGACACAAGCTGGGGCCCTGCCTCAATGCAATGAAAGGTGCCAGGAGGGCTCCGCGGGGTGCAAGGGCAAGCATGTTTTCCATTCTAGCACCTTCAAGGCTGTGATCCACGTTCCTGAAGACTAGCTGGGGCGCAGTGTTGAGGGGGTGAGTTTGGCTGTGACTCTTTCACAGGCACCCTCCCTGACAGGAGTTCAAGGAACAGAGAGAACAATCCCACAGCAGCATAGCTAGAGACCTAGTGAAAGCAGCCTCGAGGCTGAGACAAGCTCACTCTCTCACTCCTCTGCTCCTTTCACACATAGCAACAAAACGCCCAATGGAACATAATGGTGACCAACAACCTGGGCTTTGGGATGAGAAACGCACTCCAGTCCTGTTCTGTGCAGTCCTGGGCACGGTTCCTGACCATTAGGGATCCATTCTTCTACACATGGCTGTAACAAGTATGGACACTTGGCAGCGAACCTGCACCAAGTGCTGCCTAAGTTCCAGAGATTGTTATGATGCTTCACATACGCTTGTTCGGAGCTAGTCCCTGCTTTATCCTCCTGAACTGGTTGAGCTCTGAAAGCAATCATGATGCTCCAGGGCACACTCACAGGTGACCAGCTCAGGTTCCTCCCAACGCAACACCAGTGTCCTAAGGAGAGCAGAGAGGCACCAGGAATGCCTGAGGAGCCCCCAGCAATGGCCCCTGACGAGATTTTTGAAACATTTGGCCCAAACAATGCACCGTGGCATTCTAAGATGTACATAATGCTGCGTCCTAAAGTGCGTATGTTAATGTGCCTGAACATGGTGGCCTTTAATTAGTCTCTCCACATAGGCCCATTCTCCACCAAGCATCTGGGGAGGGATTTAAAGATGCTCTCAAAACTCCTCTGGCTAACTTTGGTATAAACTCCAAAATCCAGATTCCAGAAGCTCCTCCCCGATCAGACCCTGCTCACCCTCATCCCTCCACTCTCCTTACATGATGCATCCTTCCTCCCTGTTCAACAAGTCACACTAGCAATGGCTGTCTTCCCATTTCTGCACAGAGTCTGCTCCTCCTAGGAGGCTGCACACATACTGACGTGGGACTCAGCTCAAGTCTCTTCCTCAGCAAAGCCACTGCTAACGCCCAGGTGGGGCATGGCTGCCCACCCAGCATATGCTGAAGGACCTATCCCAGGCACAGCTCCAGTGCTGGGGGGAAAGCCTTCCCCCTGCACGGCCGTAGTCTCCTGGACCACATGGGCTTGCTACTACAGCACAGAGCTCACTGCGTACATTTCCAATGACGAGAACACAAATGAAAAGACCAAAAAGAACCAATACTGGAAGGTGGATGTGAACTGTAGTTTCTGAGTTGGAAGGGCAGAGAAGTTCATAGGACACCTAATTTTAGTCCAGTGCCCGCATGTCACAGGATGCGGCTGATTCCAGGGCAGATACATGCCTTCTCCTCACACGTGAGCCCCCACAGCTGTTCCTCGATTTTTAACAGTTCTTAAAAAGGCAATGATTTTCGGTTTCCTTATTCACTTCAATGTGCTCAGGAAGGAAGCAACACGAAAAAACGTGAGTGTTTTCAGAAAAGGCACAAAGCCTTATTAAGAAGAATGTTATGACCATCTCAGCCCCTAGGCTCTCCTCCCTCCGAGGACTCTGGGGGAAAGAGCAGAGGAAAGTTACAGTCCCCAACACTCATGCTCATCCAACTGAGCCTCCAGAGACCACTGGATGACCCTTACTCTGAGCAGGAGCTCCAGAGAATCCCGAATCCATCTCACAGCTGAGTGAGGTCTGCTCACAGCTCACAATTTTGCAAGGCACCTTCAGATTTCAAAAGTTTAATCTGTGTGCACCTCAGAGCCAATCGACCAGCTCTAAGTCCGGCCTCTTCTCACACATTCTACTGATTGACAGGGCCACCTGATTTGCAAATGAATTGCTGCCAGCGAGGAGTGGGCCTCAGCGACCTGGGGCAAGGCTTAGGAGCCATTCTCTCTGCGAGGTGGCTCCCTAAGAACTGCAAACTTTTGCTCTAGTGCATTTAATATGAAGCACATGTTAACACTAAAGACTTTTTAAAACACCTTCAGATTTCCTAACAAATGACATTGTCATATTGTCATGAGTTGGCTAAAAATTTAAATGGAAACAGAGAAGAAGACGGTTGAGATAGATTTCAGAGGGGTAGAAGAAAGGATTTCATACACCAAGAACAACTTGGGAGTCACCAGTCTCTTTAGGTTCAAAACTCTACTCAAAAGGCAGCCAGAAGGGAAGTCATTCTTCAGATACCAGTAAGGGTTGTGAGAAGAGTCCAGAAATATGTTTGTGGAACCCCAGTGTTAAGAGGAATTACAGACAGGCCTTCAGATGCCCCTTCAACCACTGGAATAGCAAGCTAAAAATCAAAGGTGCATTCTCAAGGACCTCTGGAAGTACTACTTCAATTTAAAATGTGAACCCTTTGACTGACTTCAAACCCCATTCTGGAATTTGACTTGAGAGGAGTGGTTCTCAAGTGTGGCCTGACAACCTTGGCAAGTGAAACCCTTTCAAAAAAGGAAGTCTGCCGAGTCAATTCACAATCACACTGTTACTTGCTTTTGTATTCTCATTCTCTTGGGAGCAGACAACATGAATTTTTGAGGCTGCTGACGTGGACCATCACAACACAATAACTGAAAAACAAATGGGAGAAACTTTTTGGGCTCCTAAGAACTTTTAAGAATTTTGTAGCAGAAAAAGGTAGAATGAACACACCCATCCATTAATAGTACAATTAAGAGAACTGCGATAGAAATCATATGATGGATAGTTAAGTCACACTTAAGAAGAATGAGGTAGATCAACATGCACTGATAAAGAAATTGCCTCTAGGCCACACTGGAAATAAGCATGCTGCAAAACAACTGTTTGTTTAAAATGTTAATCCTGTAGCTGGCTGTGATGTGTGCCTGTAATCCCAACACTTGGGAAGGCTTCAGCAGGAGGATCACGTTAAGTTAGTTCAGGGCCAGCCTGAATTCTACAGCATACCTCATCTCAAACACAATATAGTGTAAAAATGCTGATAAAATGTTTTGTGTTGGTACATACAAAAAGTATAAAAGCCTACACACTAAACACTAGACTAGTTACTGCTGGGGAAGAGTCTGAGATTAGGGTATATTAAAAAGAGAAGCATGGCTTTAATTTTCCCCTTATCTGACCTTCAAAACCACACAAACACATAGATAAGGCACATTTAGCAAGTTTTGTGTTATCACAGGCACCACAGGCTGAGCTGGCTCCATGGGCACCCTGAGCCTGCCACAGAGGCTAGGCATGGTGGTGAGCCCGCCAGAGACTGGGCATGGTGGTGAGTCTGCCAGAGACTGGCATGGTGGTGAGCCCGCCAGAGACTGGGCATGGTGGTG
>NW_004524785.1:3714960-3724523 GCF_000260255.1 Octodon degus | reverse complement strand
GACTGGGCATGGTAGTGCACACCTATCATCCCAGTTCTGGGGAGGCTGAAAAACAGGAGGATCACTATGAGGCCAAGCTGCATAGTGAGACCCTGCACCAAATATATAAAAAACAAAATAAAATAAAATAAAATAAAATAAAATAAAATAAAGAAAAATTCCTACCACTGCTACCACACGAGTGTGGTAGAGTAAAATCTGCGATCTGCCAGCTGGGGCTGATCCTAATCCTGACAGCACCTCGGCACAGTCACAATATCCATGAACAAGGCTTCCGCAGCCCCCGACACACCATTCATGTATGGCCTATTTGCCCTTCATACCAGAATATTTACCACGTGCCAAACTCATCTGAAGACAGGCCATTTCTCAAAACACTGCTATTTTATCTGACCCATCCAACGTCTTTTACAGCATCCTGTAGTCACAGAGACAGGAGTAATACCACAGACAGCCGTCGCAGTTTGTGTCTAGACATCCCCTCAAAGCCTCATTCGGTTGTAGGGACTTTTTGGAGGTGGCTGAATCTACAGTGTGTGATTGGGACTAAAGAGGGGGATCAGCCCCCTGACCGGACTGGCACCACCCTAATCCAAGTACACTGGATACAATAAAAGGGACAGAAAGAGGCTGGTCTCTACTCTCTTTTGCTGTCTTCTGCTTGCAATCAATTGCTCTCTCCTGTGAAGCCACCCTGCCTCACAGCCAACTGATAATGGACTGAACATCTACACACTGTGAGCCCAATAAATCTTTCCTCTTCTAGCTCAGGGTGTCAACAACAAGAAAAATAGCTAACAGCTAAATTAGGCAGAAATATTATGGGCACTCACACGGGGCTAGGCCCCCAAGGGAGTCAGTGCAGAAGATGAGAACACATCAAAGCTGTCATCTGATGAAAACAAAAATTACACTGGCCAAATTTACATCTCTTCCTAAGTGATATGGATGTGAGATTATTGGTACTACCCTTTTGAGATTTCCCATATAAATAAACTATTATCTTATTAGGGTGGGGCATCTTCTCCCACCAAGACTATGACTGGTAAAACTAGGCCAGGTGTAGTCATGCAGGCGTTTAATCCCAGCGCTCCAGAGGCTGAGGCAAGAGGATCACTGTGAGTTCCAGGCCAGACTGAAATGCACAGTGAAACTGTCTCAAAATGACAAAAATAAGACAACTAAGACTAAGAAGACAAAATCAAAATTATAGATTATTGACCAAGGTTACTGATGTCATTCATGTACACTCGTTATGTGGCTTGCTTTCCAACTGGATTAGTATTAACTAAGCAATTGTCCTTGTAATCTTATTTGCTGATCATAGTTTTGACCTACAAGGCACCCACCGCATGATTCTGCTCTGTAAAACTTCCTTCAAGAAGTGGGCTCTCAACTGGCTCATTGGGAACCCTTTCAGGATCCACCTTGTCTCTCAGGAGCCATTCTTAGTCCCCATTACCTTAGCCCAATAAATTATCCAAATTCTTAACCTGTGTTGTTCCTTAGAATTCATTCTTTGACTTCAGGGAAAATAAACTCAGCATATCACACATCTGGCAGGTTGGGCCTCATATTTCCTCTTATTGTTCGGAGGCCCTATATCAGTAACAGCAGGGAGAGAATATGCAAAAGGGGTACCCTTAATGACATCCCAGAGACTACTATCAAAAAGAAAAATGAGGGGCCAGGGAGATAGCTCAGTAGAATAAGCGCTTCCCTGGCAAACGCAAGGGCCTGAGTTCAATCCCTGGTTCCATAAAAAAGAAAAAAAAAAGAAAAGAAAACTGTCCACAGTTGAGAAAAATCTGACAAGTTCCCAATAAGGATCTTGCTGATAATAGATCTCCTCCTATAATTCAGTAATTTTAAATATGTGACATACTGTGAGGAATTAATTTCCAAAGCACTGTAGTAATTGGGGGCACGCATGATAATCACTGTACAAATGCTGTGCTTCAGTGTTCTCACTCACGCTTCCAATATTAATTAATGATGAATGATTATATTTATTTAAATAAATACAAGGGCATATAAAAATACTCATTACACCTCAGCATCTCCTCATATCTAGAAAACCCAGCATAACAGCAATAATGGCATAGTCAGGTACTTTTATAAAAAATTATAAAAAATTCAACATGCAAAACACTACCAACAGCCCTGGGTTCATGTATCTATGAGTAACCATGTAACAAGGAAATCAGAGATCAATCAGCACCGAGTCTGCCATAAATGACAATAAAAGAACTGCCCTCATGACATTCTATCAAACACTCAAAACAGATTGATGTGGTAAATGTTTAAATGAAATGATTAAATGATTAGGAAAAAATAAATGGGCATTAATCTGCTCTAAGGATGGGCTCTATCAATCAAATCAAACTAATGGAATTGAAAAAAAATGTGTACAGTTTTGACAAAATCTTTGCTCAACAAAGTAAACTTACTCAATAAAATTAATAAAAAAGAAAAAATGGTGAAAGTATGCTAACTTTTAAACCTTTATTTTGTATCTATTAAAAATATATTTTCTTCATAGAAAAACTTACACTTATAAACAAAATTCAAAGGTAACTAAACTCTGATATTATAAATGTTTTGGTTTTTTTTTTTCCCAGGGGGCCTAGTATGTTTTTAAATTGCTTTTCATTGTTACTAAATGCTTGTTTATTATGTTATTTCATAATTCTTGGTCTACATTATTCTAATTGGTTCAATGATACTACTGAGTTTTCAAATGCTTTTGATGGAATTTAAAAAAAGAATCAACTCTTTGAATATACATAAAATTCCTATTATAGAGAATAAAAGTAACCCAAAATTCTAAAATCCTATGACATCCCTGTTCAGTTTGTTTACACATACTTTATTGAGTGCCTAGTTTTTGTTTGTTTGATACTAGGGATCGAACTCAGGACCTTGTACTTGCCAGTCAGGCACTTAGGCCATTGAGTTATAACCCCGGCAGAATGCCTAGTTTTAAGAAGAGATGGGCCCTGCCCTCAAATGAGTTTATAGCCTAGTGGGGAGACAGAGTTCAATTAATAATTATACAAGCAATTATATAACTTGTTCAGGAGGGAAACTTACAGCAGATTATGAGAACAGGTATCAGGAAGTTCAAATAAAAGTTGCAACTATACTGCTGAAATGGGTCATTTCTTTCTTTAAAATGAGAGTCCCTCAAAACTGCCCTTCCAGACTGCAGAGAGCTGCATCCTGTACGAATGGGGAAGTTACAGCAACAGAGCACAGGGTGCTGTTTATTTCTACTTATGGAACTAGGAACTCAAGAGCATAAAGCCATCCTGGACAATGATTTCCTCTTTCTGGAAAGTGATCCTGTGATCCTTCTCTTTTCCTCTCCTCTCAATTTTGGGAGGAGGGAAGCTTATGCGAAGATTTATGTACAGACAATACATAAGTTTAGAGATCTGGGAAGAATGTCAAGTGAGGAAACGCAAAGTCCTATGGATGATTCCATTTCTTTAAAAAAATAAGCTTTGCACATACTGTCTTGATAAACCAATTATATACATTACACAGTAAGTTGTATTAACAAGGAGAGGGGGTATATAGGAAGATTACACAAACTGTCTACTGTGGTTACTTTTAGCAAATGTTACAGGCGCTTTATAAATCCATTACCATAAGAATATATACACTAAAAACACAATGAAATATTAACAGGATAAAAGACCTATATGCCAGCATCCTTCTCTGGAGAGGGTGTGCCCTCCCTGGGTGCTTTGGTTCTCGTAAGTTGAGGGCATGCTGCAGTAGGAGACCTGAAGTACCAGCCCACTCTTACAGACAGCTCTGAAAAGAATCAATCAGCTCTGCCAGCTAGCGCTCACTGAAAAGCAGCCTGAGGATCTCCCCAGATATGCTTAAATTCAGTCCCAACAGAGAAAGTGACTTCAGCCACCAGCAGCAGACTCAGTCACAGAAACACAAGGGGCAGTGTACGCAGATGGCTCTAGAGGCGGCTGCCACCCTATCTGCTTTTTGGCCCCCTGGGGCCAGCCCTTGCCTACCCTGTCACAACTACCTAGAAATGCTGCTGACAACCAGTAGGCAGTGGGAAAGAGCAGCCTGGGAAGCAAGATTCCTGGCCGACCAGAGGCCTTTTCTCCAGACCAGATGAGCACGGTCCAGCCAGCCAGGACTACGGCCAAGCAGCATCGTGGCAGGAGCCCTGGGTGTGCCTACTCCAAAGCTACTTGCTTGGTTAGCGAACCAGAGAATCAAAGCAGACCCCTTTGGTATCAGACCCTGTGCAGCCCTAAGCCCAGGGCAGCACAGGCCATCTGTCAAAAGACCCAAGACCATGAATCACACTCAGTCTCGTCTATTAGAAGCTTTGTCGTAGTCCGCTCAGGCTACTATGTACAACAAATACTACAGTCTGGGTGGCTGAAGCAACACACATATAGTTTCTCACAGTTCTGGAGTCTGAGAAGTCCCAGATCAAAGTACCAATACAGTGTCTGGTCAGGACTACTCCTGGCTTGCAGTTGGCCGCTTTCTTGTTGAATATTCATATTCCTTTCCCTGTGGTCCTGTAGTGGAGAGAGCTGTCTTCCTTTTCTTAAAGGGCACTAATCCCACCTTGGGGGTGGGGGATGGCGTTCTACTCCCATGGCCTCATCGAAATCTAATCACCTCTGACAGGATCCTTCTTCGCATATCACTTTGAAGGTTTCAACATATAAGCTGGGAGGGGCATCCACAGTTTAGATAGATAGTTCTCAAACGTCACAGCTTGAAGGTCATACAGTGCCATCATGCTTACATTGTACAGTAGGTTGTCAGCTGGCTCTTCTGAAACTTCTTTCTATCAAAATGCTGCACTTCTAGAGGCATTTGGGACCAATGTGCTAGAAAGGCAGGGCATCCTACGACATGGAACTCTGCCTCCCATAGCCTCCAGGAAGGTATCAGCCAGGTGGTACCTGAACCAAACAGAATCCTACCCTTCCTTCTTCCATGGAGCAGCCCTTCAGCATTTGGAATACTCAGTCTTTCCACAAAAATGAATTTATAACCTAAGCTTATAAGTCCAGGGGAACAACTCGCCTCCCTTCCAGGCTGATCTGCATCCTATGCATCCTCTATCAGGGAAGACATCTGGTCAGAAGCACAACTGTCCTGACACATAGGATGGCACTGGTATTACCAGAGGACACGTGACTGGAACATGAGCTTAGATCGCCTCTTCCTTTCCCTCAGGCAGCCAGGCTCCCAGGGAGGACCCAGGAGAGGTCTTCAATGTGTTCTGGCATCTCCTTTGCTAAGTTCCTACTGGGCACTTAAAGAGGGTGGGAGATCTGACACGAAGTATCAAAGGAGGGGCAGGTGGGTGGCTGGTGCTGCACAGTCAAGGCTGACTCTTCCTTCTGTCCCAGCACAGAACCTTTCTAGCTGTGTCAAATTTAACCTGTCTTCTGCAGTGTCCCAGTTATATATGTAACTGGATCCACTCACAGACATCTAACTGAATCCTCCCAGGTGGGGAGCTGGGCCCACAGGATTTTGGAAAAGCTAAGAAGACACATCAGTCCCAACCAGAACAGGTACACACACTCGAGTCCTTACATGCAATCCAACAGTTAGTAGCTCACAGTAAGGCTTCAAAATGCTAGCCACGACTCAGAAGTTACGAGCTCCTCATAGTTTGTCCCTCAGGAGTGTTTCTACCAATAATTCACATCTTCAGAGGAATAACCAGGACTCATGCGCTGCCATGGCCCCAGCCATGCTTTCTACTTGGAGCATAGTACCAAGTTCATACTGCCCCTCGGCATCACGTGGCCTCTGGGATGACCTCCCATCAGCGGGCAGAGCAGGATCAGTAATCCAGAGTGCCCTCTGCTGTCTCTCTTCCACTCACTCTTCACCAGCCTTGGAGGCCCCACATCAGCTCCCCACACTACATCTGTGTGAACTGCTGCACAGGTAAAGGGGCCACAGGGCAAGGATTTTAGTCACAAGTGATTAACTTATATACACTAGCTTACCTACTTAAGTGGAAAAGAGATGTCTAGCGATTAAAGGAGATTTCCTCATTTCTAGTTGTATACATACACACAAATATACAGTGGAAAGCAAGGAAGGTTGCTCAGCACCTACACACTGACTCTGACTCCCACCTGTTCATGCGACTGCGCCCCTTGAGCTTGGAAAGCCCCACAGTGTCACACTCCTCCACTTCAGCTCTCCTAGTTCTACATCCTTGGAATCATGCCTCAGAGCGCAACTCCAAATCCTCTGCCCCGACTGATCTCTGTTCCCTGAGGTTGGAAGAAATCCCTTTTCTGCCTTCCCACTGCACAGATTTTAGTACATACAGTACCTCTGACACCTCCCAGGTCCTGTGATCTTGTGTTGGGAGGGCTGCTTGTCTAACTTCTCTGCTGGATCATGCTCCCTAGAGACACATGCCGAGTCTCCAGTGTACCCAACACCCGAAACACAGCACCATTCAGTAACTATCAGTTGCTGTTGGTAACTATCTGATGATCCCCAAAACTATCACTGTTCCTTCATTCAACAAGTGTCTGCAGAGAGGCTTCTACGGCCATGATCTAGCTACCAGGGTTTCATAAAAAATTAATTACTGGGAGATAAGGCAGCTACATGGTCAAGAGATAATGCAAGAGGTAAAGTATAATGAGAGTTCGCCAGACACCAGGGGATTGCGTGTAGTTATCAGAAGAGGGAGGAATGAGGGGCCAGGGAGATGGCTCAGTGGAATAAGCGCTTCCCTGGCAAGCGCAAGGACCTGAGTTCAATCCCTGGTTCCACCAAAAAAAAAAAAAGAAGAGAGAGGAAGAAGCCTTACTTGGAGTTTGTGGGCTGTCTCACACCTGTGCATTCAATGACCAATGTGCTGGGCAAAGTGCATCACTCATTAAATTACCCTACTCTGTCCTTATTATGGTCCTAGCTCTTTTTTTGGTTTCTTTGGTTTAGTCCAAGAGAATACATCTGATTTACACAAATTTAAAGATTACATGACAGGATCTCACTCCACCAACTCTTTACTTCCAACTCATGTTCTTTCTTTCTCCTTTCCTCTGGGTTGATCTGAATGTACATTCTATCTGACAGGCATCTTCGGTGCTGTGCATCCCACATGCCTGTCTTGCCTCGGAACACCTGAAGACACTGAGATCCCCCTGGCATCTCTTCTCCCAGGAGCCTGCCAACCTTCACCCTGCCAAGGCTCAGAGTTCAACACCTGCCTTGCCAGGGAATCAAACACCAACTAGGGAATGATGTTACCTACCAGCAGGTTCATTCTGGTGCTCACCTAGGAATAAACCTGCACTGGGCAGGGACAGTATCACATCCCCATATCTCATATCTCCTCAGAGTACTACAGTGCGATACACACAGCATGAGTTCAGACTCTTGCTGGGAAAACCTGCTCCGGACCCCTCAAAATGCCTCCAGGCCATCAATGCGGAGACAGCAAGGTATTGTTGGTGGAGATACCTCAGAGTTCCTGCAGCAGGCAGACTTGAGGGGAGTTGGTCAGAGAGAGTGATCAATTCCTCCCTCCTGGCTCTCTGTCCCAGCTGTCCAAGACAGGGGACTATGCTGACTTCTGGGCCTGTGGTATCTGGCACTTGGTTCAGCCCACAGCCAGTACTCAAAGAGAATTTGCTGAAAGAAGAAATTTATCTCCAGGACCCAAGCCATTTGGTGGTTTTCCTTTCAGCTGGAAGTCCCAGTTCCCTGTTTTTAGAAGGCAAAAGGAAACACCAATGACTATGCCTCAAGTACCAGAAGAAAATGAAAACCCTACTTTCCACAACTATTCGGTAACCTGCTGTCAAAGTGAAGGACTTGGTGCTGCAGAGCACAGTCAACTCTTCGCCTTCTTCTACTTAACTCTTCCCCCAACTTTACCATTCCATCAGCAACACCTTTATTCTCCATTCACTCAGGCCTACACCTTGCAACAAATTTACTCTCTATCCTTTGTGGCCTGTTAAAATCTATGTACCTTTACTGCTCCTGGAGCTCTGGGAAATAATTTTTTCTTCCATTCTTCGCACCAATCATGAACAAGATCTCAATGACGCCCATCTAGTCCCTTGCTAGCTCCCCCCTCTCCCCTCCTTTACACATATACCCTGCACATCACTCTCTAGCTAGTATTTAAGTGCTGCTTTAGCCAGCCTGTCCTCTCCCCACACTCAGGACTCGCAGTCTGTGCTATTGGAGGGCTGTCCTGACGCGATGAGCCCAGTCCTGCTCAGATCCCAGAAATCCTGACTAATCCTCCTGCCTCCAAGCAGTCTCAGCTTCTTTTCCAGGAATATGTAACATTCTTTGCCATCTCAAAATCTGGGAAATGATCTCAACTCTTCTTATTCAACTCCCTGCCACGCACTGATGTAAGCTTCCCCCAGGTCTAGCCCAGTGGTGGCAAACCTATGGCACTCCTGCCACTGCCAACACAGAGACCTCTGAGCCAAGTGGCCCCAGCATCCCTCCAGGGGGCAGGGCTGGTACTCTGTGATAAATAAGCGGGTGTGGGGTTGCAGTCTAGGCGCCTGGGCTCACCACTACTGGTGTAGCCTCACTGGTCTCCCTTGGCCCCACCTGCAGAACACTTCTAGCTTCCTACACTACCTTTCTTTCGATTCAGACACTCTCCACTTTTGTGGTGAAAGTCAGGACAGCTGATGTGATCCTCCCAAAGGACCAGACTGAACCTCAGAGAACTGTTAAGAGTGAAACGAGATTATAGGAAGGATGTTCACCTCACACTTGCAACAAGGCGTGCACGGGGAGGAGCTCTCTAACACCTGTCAAGCACAGTTATTTCCCATTATTCACAATCCTTCACAACTAAAGCAAGTATCAAAGAAAACACGAAGCGGGAACACACTTTCCATGGAGCGCCTGGCTTCCATCCTCCATTCAGCCACTCGGGAACTTCTCCAGTACAAAACTTTAGGTGAATGGGCAGATACTGGGAGGGGGCTTGAGAATGGGGGAGACGGGTGTTCTCGGCGAATCTGGTGGCAAGAGCAACAGAAAAAAGTACGCGACAAGAACTGTAAGCCACAGTTCAGTCAGGGGGACAAGGATGTTAACAGGGGCATCTACTATGCAAATGAGACCGAGGACCGGGGCCACATTTGTTCCCACACCTCGCGCCCCTTAAGGCTCCGAGCCCTTCCAGGGGCGTGCCCGGGCGCCCCTCCTGAGGTCCGGACAACCCAGCCACCCTGCGCCCTGGCCTCACCTATAGAGATTTCCTGCGCGAAGGCCAGAGAGATGAGCAGCAGCGGCAACCCCACCGCGATGCACGTGACCATCTTGTCCCCAGCCAGCTCGAGCCGCAGGCCCCTGAATTTGGGCTCGGTGGGCTCCTTCAGCAAGAAGTCCGAGAACACGTACTCCGTGGCCAGGTGGGCGATGGCCATGGCTGCTGCACGCGGGGCTGGGCCGCAGGCCGAGCGCGCCCGGGTACCGCCGGCGTCTGGAGCGTGCGCGGCGCCCCGGCGCGGTCACCGGCTGGACGCCGGGCTTTCGCTTTC
>NW_004524785.1:3706534-3714769 GCF_000260255.1 Octodon degus | reverse complement strand
CGCGCCGCAGCCCACTCGCGACCCTGGTGTCGCCCGCGGCCGCGAGGCGCGGGATCCCAGCCGGGAACAAAGCGCTGCCCTGTCGCCCGCCCCTCCGCCGCCCACCGCGCCGCGCCGCGCTCTTCCGGGAGCGTCCGGGGAGACCGAGCGCCCAGGAGCCGAGTTCCGGAAGCGGCGCTGACGCGGAGCGCGCCGGGCGCTGGCGGAGAGGTGCGTCCGCAGCGTGGCCCGTGAGGGTCCCTTCTCGACCTCCTGCCCTTCCCCACCTCCTGCTACCGACTGCCTTTGAAATCCCTCCTTTTCTGTTGCGCGGGGGAGCCCCTTTTGGCCCCGCTCCCAGCACCTGCTGAGTGAAATCTGATTATAGGGAGCTGGAAGACTGGAAAATCAGCGAGCTGACCTAAGGCTCTTGGAGCAGTGCAGCTGGAGCTTGCGTGATCTGCGTGAGGATGGGCTAGGAGCGGTGCTCAGCCAGTGTGACTGTGTGTCAGGCCTGGGCCTTCTTTGTCTGCCTTCCCAGTGGAAATTTTGGCAGGGAATCTAGTAGTATGCCTGCTGGTGAGTGTGTGTGTGTGTGTGTGTGTGTGTGTGTGTGTGTGTGTTGGGGTCTTAAAAGAGCCATGTTTTGTACCCTTCCCAGGAGGTAGATATGAGAATTTATCTTCTGGGAGGTAGCATATTCTGATTTTCTGACTACCAACATTTAGACCAGGCAGGTTCTTGCAGCTTCCTCTTGGTTGCCTCCTTTGTGCTTTGCAGATCGCTGGCTGGGCCTCACATGTACAATATAGCCCCCTGCTCTGGCAGGTCACAGGACTCCAACCCTCATAGGCTCCCGAAACCTGAAATACAATCTCTTCCATCTTACTAAACAGACCACCTTCCACGCATGCGCCTTGGAGCGCCATTTTTAACACTTGTTCCCAGCTGTGCTGTCCAAGTTCATTGGCTTCCAGAGATTGTAGTTTCTTCTTGCTCTGAACGAGGAATTGGACTAAACAAGAACAAAAGATAGTAGAAGAAACATGCTCTGCAGAGCTAGTGTGGGCCAATTAAAAGTAAAACAAGGTTTGCTGGGTAACAAGTGATGGGAGCCCTTTTAGAAGGGAGCGCCCAAGCTGCAACCCATGCCCATTTGTTTGGTCCTAAGTGCCAGCACTTCCATGAAACCTGAATACTGAAGTTTTAGTTTGGAAAAAGTAGCCCATACATGAACATCTTTTGTCTTAAAAGAAAACACAGGTGCCATAGGTTTGCCACTACTGCTCTGTGGGGTAAAAGTGGACCCCTGTGAAAGAGCGTGCTCAGTGAGCACAAGGATCAGCCCGGTCATCTTTTTACATTTTCCAGTCTCAGGTTGACCCAAGCCATACTGTCAAAAGTATGCTGGGGTTCTTCTGAGAACTAGTATTCTCTGAGTGGTTCCAGGCACAAGGTTTTTTGAGTTGTCGTTCTGCATATTTCCACTTGTTTCACCAGTTTGCCACATCCAGATCTCTTCCTTCACCACTAATTTCTAATTGCTCTCCATTCTCCCTCCTAAATATAGCAAATCTGACAGCTCTACCTCCTCACTGTCCACACCCAACTCAGCCTCTATCCTGTTTCCTACACACACACACACACACACACACACACACTCAGCAAACTACCTCCACCGCCCCTCCAAACAGCTGCCAGTGGAAGCTTTAAAAGCTCCCTAACAGTGTCCATCCTGGCCATCAAACTGCCATTTTCTACTCCAACAGGAGTGCAGCCAGTCAGCAAGTGTGGTGCCCCTTCCCTACTCCAGCCAATTCTGCTATTACTACTGCATTTCTGAAGAATGGAGAGGGTTGCTTGGAGTAGAAAGGGGGAATCCCTGCCACTTATTTGCACAACCAGCATTCACAGTAAGCTTCCAGAAGATTTCCTAGTTTCAGTTTTGTCCCCTCTGACCTTTTGTTTTTAAGGTATTTGGTTGTTACAGGGTCTCACTGTGCAGCTTATACTCATTGTGAGCCTCCTGTTTTCAGCCTCCCCAGCACTGGTATTACAGGCCTGTGCCACTGTGCCCAGACTCTGTGGCCAGCTTAGCCCTCCTAAGGGGCAGGACTGGTGCAGCATGTGGTGCTAGGGTTGAACAGTGGTCTCTGTGCTTGCCTAAGCAGGGGCTTTAGCCCACTGAGCTATCTCGCCAGCCCTTCAGTTCTGTCCCCTCAAGTGTGGCTTGTATTAAGTATCACCTCAGAGTCCCATGTGCTCATAGATGGGGCTTTTGGGAGGTGACTGGATCATGGGGGTGTGATACTCACCCTTGGATCGGTCCACTGGTGGGTTTACAGCTTGCTGTGATAACTGAATCACACAGTGAAGCCTGGTGGGAAGAGGTGAATCGCTGTGAGAGGGGTCTGAAGGTATATGCGTCCCTCCTCATCCCTTGATCTTTCTGCTTCCTTCCACCATGCCATGAGTTCTCCTCTCCATGTCCTTCTGCCATGCTGCTCTGTCTTGGAACAAGCCATAGACTGAAATCGTAGAAACTGTGCCAAAATAATCCTCACTTCTTTAACTTAAGGGGTCAGCTATTTTATCCCAACAATGAAAAAGTAACTAAGAAACTTTCACTGACACAGGTTTGCAGCAGCTATGTAAGCAGCACACCCTATCTATTTGGGGGGTTTAGCCTAGAAGGGCTCCATCCTATATACTGGTCCCCTGTCCTGCAGCACAGGCCCGGTTTAAAATAGACTCACTTTGGTGGTCTTGCTTTTTAAAATTCTATCAATTTCTGATCCCAAACTGGGCCCCTCTCTCTCCCTCTTCTTTTCCCTCCCCCTCTGCCTCCCTCTCTCTCTCTGAATCATGGAATCAATACCAAGATCCGGCACTGACAGAACAATGAAGGAGACTACAACTCATTGGGAGGAAGGGCGTTATTGATGTAGAATAAAAACAGCAAGGGGCGGAGAGAGTAATAAGGGAGAAACAGTTATGTCTTTCATGGGAATTCAGATGCTACCCCTTTGTGCTCCTCATGGTTCTTTCCAGTCACTGCCATGGCAGTTATTCATTGTCCTGCAATGGGGAGCATGTCACTTGGCATGCAGATAATGTAATGAAGTTAAGGGGCTCTTACGTCTGTGTTTAGATGTCCCCCAAGGCCTCATGTAGTTATGCATAGGGCTTCTTCAGAGACGGCTAGATCTAGACTAGGTGACACTGAAATTGATTCATGTGTAATGCTAGACTCAAAGGCAATAAGGATAAGGGTATGAGTGCCCAAGTAGCCTGAGTAAGATAAAAGGGGTACAAAGATTCTGTTAAGGTCTCTGGTTGCTTTTTTTTTTTTAATCTTTTATTTATTCATTAATTTGGTACAGGGTCTCACTACACAGCTTGGGCTCACCATGATCCTCCTGCCTCAGCCTCCCCAGTGCTGGAATTACAGGCATGCACTACCATGCCCAGTTTCAGTGGCCAGCACAGCATGTGGTACCGGAAATCGAAAGTCCTTGTACTTGCCAAGCAGGTGCTTAGACCACTGAAGTAGTTCCCCAGCACCCCCCTTTTTATTTTAAAGAGAAAAAATAACAGTGAAACAGAATTCAAAACAGGTTAATAGGAGAGTTACAATAATTCATACATTTTATATTGTCTTCATAGTTGTTATTCAGAGCACAATATATAGGAATATCCTATCCAAACAATATTAGCACAAAACTTTCTTTTCAATGAATTAAGAGATACTACCTGTATAATTATCTTAACTACTTTGTTTATAAATGTATATATTTTTCCCTTCTTTCCTTTATCCTTTTGCCCATAACAGCTTGTCTTTCCTTTTGAAGAGTTTCTTCCCAATTCAGAATGTGCTGCTATAAGTATGGGTGCACATATATCACCATGGTATGATGTTTTCAGTTCTTTTGAGATGATAGCCAGAAGGGGAATAGCTGGGTTGAATGGGGCCTCTATCCTAGTTTTTTGAGGAATCTCCACACAGATTTCCACAGTGGTTAAACCAGTCTTGCCAGCATTTGTCATCAGTTGATTTTTTTTTGATGACAGCCATTCTTTCTGGAGTGAGATGGAATCTCAGCGCTATTTTAATTTGCTTCTTACAAATAACCAGTGATGTCAAACATTTTTTTAATGTATTTATTTGCCATTTGTATTTCTTCATCTCAGAAGGGTGTGTTCACCTCAGATGCCCATTTTTGGATTGGGCCTTTGAATTTGGGTAGTGGGGTATCTGATTTTTTTTGGGTCTGTTTATGTTTTTGATAGTAATCCATTCCCTGAGGAACAACTGGCTATAATTTTTTCCCACTCTGTAAGCTTTCTTTTCACTATGTTGGTGATTTCTTTTGTTGTGCAAATGTTTTTAATAAGGTGAAATCCCTTTTATTGATTCTTTGTACTCTTTCTCTTGCAGTCTAAGTTTATGAAGTCTCTGCCTACAACTATGTCTTCAAGATTTCTACCTATTTTCTTTTCTAGTAAATTTAGTGTTTCTATTTTAATATTTAGATCTTCGATCCATTTTGGCTTTGGTTTAGTGCATAGTGATAGACGTGGCTCTAGTTTTAGTCTTTGTTATGTGGAAAGCCAGTTTTTCCAGCACCATTTATTAAACAGGCGTTTTTCTAGTGAACTTGTTTGGCTCCTTCATCAGAGATAAGGTAAGTGTTCTGGGGGTTGTGTTTGCATCTTCTATTCTGTTTCATTGTTCCTCAATCCTTTCTTTCTTTCTTTCTTTCTTTCTTTCTTTCTTTCTTTCTTTCTTTCTTTCTTCCTTCCTTCCTTCCTTCCTTCCTTCCTTCCTTCCTTCCTTCTTTTGTTGCTAGTATCATGCTGAATTTATCATAGTAGCTTTATAGTATAATTTCACATCAGGGATTGTAATGCACCAGATTTGCCTTTGTTGCTCAGGAATGCTTTTGCTATTTTAGGTCACTTCTGGTTCCAAATGAATTTTAGCAATGTTTTCTATATATCTATGAGATATCCTAATGGCATTTTGATTAGGATTCCATTAAATCTGTATAGCAGTTTTGGGAGTATACCCATTTTCAGCATGTTAGTTTTTCCTATCCAAGTGCAAAGAATATTGTTCCTTTTTTTTTTTTCCCCCAGTACCGGGGATTGAACTCAGGACCTTGCACTTGCCGGGCAAGCGCTTATTCTGCTGAGCCATCTCCCCAGCCCCCATTTTCTGATATCCTCTTCAGTTTCCCTTTTTAGGGTATTGTAATTTTCACTACATAGATATTTTCCATCCTTTGTTAGATTGATTCCTAAGTATTTCATTTTTAAAAATGCTGCAGTGAAGGATGTGCATTCCCTAATTTCTTTCTCTGTGAGTTTGTTGTGGATGTACTAGATGGAATGCTATTGAGTTTTCAGTGTTGACTTTGTATCGCACTACAGTGCTGAATTCAGATATTAAATCTGTAAGTGTTATTGGTAGAACTTTTGGGGTCCTCTATGTAGAGCGTCATGTCATCTGCCAATAATGATAATTTAACTTTTTTTATCTTTCTCCTTTTTTTTTTTTTTTTTCTCTTGACTCATTATGCAGGCTAATGTTTCCAGAACTATATTGAATAGGAGTGGTAATAATAAATATCCTTGTCTTATTTCTGATTTTAGAGTGAAAGTTTTCAATTCTTGTCCATTTAGTATGATATTAGCTATTAGTTTGTTACAGATGGCTCTTATCAGATTGAGGTAAACACTCTCTATTCCAGTTTTCCTTACGGTTTTTATCATGAATGGATGTTGGACTTTGTCAGATTTTTTTTTGGTGTATCTATTGAGATGATCCGGTGATTTTTGGTTTTGGTATGTTAATGTGGCATATTATATTTATTGATTTACATATATTCGACCATTCCTGCATCCCTGGGATGAATCCTACTTGGTCATGATACATAATCTTCTTGATGATTTGCTGCATTCTGTTCGCTAGTATTTTATTGAAGATTTTTGCATCTAAGTTCAATTAGGGAGATTGGCCTGCAGTTTTCTTTCTTTCTTTCTTTCTTTCTTTCTTTCTTTCTCTCTCTCTCTCTCTCTCTCTCTCTCTCTCTCTCTCTTTCTTGTATTTAGTAGAGGATCTGTAGGTTCTCATTATACAGATTGGACTTGTAGTGATCCTCCTGTTTTCAGCCACCCAAGTGTGGAGATTGCAGGCATACACCACCAAGCCCCATCTCAATTGCCATCTCAGTGCACCCTGGGGGTGGGGCCTGCACAGCTTTTGGTGCTGGGGATCAAACCCTGATCCCTGAGCTCTACCTAGGCAGGTGCTTTAGTCCTGTGAGCTATCAGTCTGGCCCTCTAAGTTTTATTTTTTGGTTGCATTCTTCTCTGTTTTTGGAATAAGGTAATATTTGCTTCCATGAATGATTTTGGAAATACAGCTTCCCTTTCAAATTCTTTGATAGTGGTTTTAGTTCTTTAAATTTCTTATAGAATTCAGTATTGAATCTGTCAGACCCTGGGCTTTTCTTTGTTGGTAATTTTTTTTTTAGTAATTTTATTGAGAAACACATATCAATGAAACAGTTTCACAACTGACTACTGGTACATTTTCAGTAATTAATACATTGCATATTGTTGTCTTAGTGGTTATTCATTGTACAAGATGCAGACATGATATCCTGTCTCAAACACTATTATAACAAACCTCTCTATTCATTGAATTAAGAGAGTGGAGCTGTATATCTAACTATTTTGAGTATACAGATACAAAAGGGTCATTCATTTCTATCCCACTTTTTTTGTTTGTTAGTAAATTTTTAATTATGTTTTCAATTGTAATGGCTGGTACTATTTAGAATTTTTATTTGTTCTTCATTTAGTTTTGGTAGTTTGATTGTATCAAGGAATCTGTCCATTCTTCTGTATTTTCCATGTTATTAGAATACAGGTTCTCATAGTAGGTATTGATTATCTCCTGGATTTCTATGGGGTTCATTGCGACTTTCCCCTTCTCATTTCTTAAATTTGTGTTTTTTCTTTTCCTTTCTCTTTTTTGATGATATAGGCTAATGGTATATCAGTTTAATTTTTTTTGAGAGAACAGACTTTTGAATCATTGATTTTTTTATCATTTTCTTAGTCTCTGTTGCATTAATTTCTGATCTGATCTTTATAATTTCCTCCCTCACATGACCTTTAGCTTGATTTGTTCTTTTTCTGGAAGTTTGAGGATCAACATTAGGTTGTTTATTTGGGCTTTTTCTGTTTTTCTGTTGTGTGTGTTCATTACGATAAATTTCCCTCGTAGGACTGTTTTCATCGTGTCCTATAAGTTTCAGAATATTGTATCAGCATTATCATTTATCATTTATCTTACTGCTTTGTGCTGTCTTCTGCTTGCCATGAACTGGTTCTCTACTGCATTGCCTCCCTCCAAGCCACCCTGCCTTGGAGCCAGCCAATTATGGACTGAAACCTCTACAAACTGTGAGCTAAGTAAACCTTTCCTCACTTAGCTTTAGATGTCAAGTATTTTGTCTCAGCAATGAGAGAAAAGTAACCACAACAGAGGCTGTCTGGTAGTCACACTGACAGGCATCTGAGGTCTAATCACTTCAAGCTCTCCTACCTGAAGAGGAACTTATGGCTTTTAATAGGCATCCTACCTCAAAGATAAACAAGATTTGGCTGCAGTAGAAATTGAACTAGGTCAAGCAGACAGTATGAGATTTGGGCTGGGTAACAATATTATTCCTCTACTTAAAGAGCTTATTTTTTAAGGATAAAATCCAAGTTACCATGGCCACTGCCTATACTACCAGCTTCACACTGTACTGCTTTCTCAGTTCTTCAAGCTAGCTAAGTTCCTGGGCTCTGCTTATCTAAGGCTTACCCTCCTGGCCTCAGCTCAGTGTCACTTCCCTAGGAAAGCCTTTCCTAAATAGATTAAACTAGGTGAAGTCCCTTTGCTTAATGCCTTCTGGTACTTGCTTCACTGTCCTGGGAAGTTATTTGACTGGCCCGTGCCTTAGCTGTCTCATCTATAAATGGTTATACCTCTTAGGATTGCAGTAAAAATCAACTGAGTTAACCATGTAAAATGCTCGTAGGATAGTAGCTGGCAACTGATTAGTGCTATATGTGAATATTATTACCCTCTCTGTTTCCTTCTTAGTGATAATCACAGTTACAACTCAACAAATATTAGTTTAATTGTTCAGTTAATATTTGTCTCTTTAATATGGTCAGCACTTAATTATAAGAGCA
>NW_004524785.1:3682184-3706364 GCF_000260255.1 Octodon degus | reverse complement strand
ATGTTAAAATTTTTAAAGTGACGTGATTTATACTTATTTAGCTCTATGTTCAAGATCTATAAGGCCAAACATCTTGTTGCATGCCTATAATCTCAGAACTGGTAAAACTGAGGCAGGAGGATTGCAGTAAGTTTGAAGCCAGCCTGGACTACAAACTGAGTTCAAGGCCAGGTTGAACTCCTGATGGGATAGTTCCAGGCCCAATGGATGAGGAAGAAAAGGTGGAATATTTAATTCCATTGCTTCAGAGACCTTGCAGCCCATGCACCCTTAAGTATGACACAAGTTAGAAAGCTGAAGTGGTTGTGAAAGGTGGGATGTTCTGATGGAGGTGCAGACTGTGGAGTAAGCAGAGCTGGGGTAGGTGCTCTCCTAGAGTGAAAGAATCATAAATGCTATCTCTTCTCTGAGTCAAAATCAACTCATCCAACAGGTCAGAAAGCCCCTCTTTGGGAAGCTTTCTTGGACCCTGAACCTTACCCCCATTCCTGCCCCATGGTAAATCATTCACTCCCTTTTAGCACTTTCCTAAAGTGCTAAGATGTTCCAGGATTTAGCTCATTCCACTTTATGTATGAGTAGAATACAGGTCTATGTTCATTACCTAATAGCCTTGGATTATCTGCACTGAATCTCAGTAGTTCTGTAACCTGCCCTCAGTCCTGGAGGTTTTGTACACTCAGTAAAATGTCATCATTGTTGACTTTAAAATAGAGACAAGAAAGAAAACTCATTCGGAAATGGGAAGTACAAACACCTGACACCAGGGTAGGAAATGTGAAAGGAAAAGAGTCAAAGACAAAAAGGTAGAGTCCAGAGAGGTGAGTTGGGACCTTTATTTGTAAAGCATCATTGGACAGCTTTTGGAAGGGAGTAATATGAGCAGAGTTGTGGTTTAGAGGATTAATCTGCCAGCCCCATGAAGAATGTATTGGGCTGTGCACCGGAGAGACACAATAGGAAGCCATCAAGGTGTTACATGTGGCAAAAAGATCCAAATTTGTACTGTAGCTTTGAAGAGACAGCTAAATGGTGCTGAAGGACATGATAGCTAACAGAACCACTTTTCCTATTGCAGAACTCCAATCAAACAATCTGGCTTATTCAAACATAATTTGGAAGGAAACAAGAAGGCAAAAGCCTGAGTTCTCCTCCTGGATTTGTTCCTTATTTGCTGTTTAAGCAAGAATATGTCACTGGAAACCTCTAAGCCTCTGTTTATTCACCTATGAGAGATAACAATACCTATCTTGGCAAGTTGTTCTGAAGATTACGAGGGGTCCCTGCTGAGCCAGACCCCCTTTGCTTGATACCTGTCATCACTCACCTCAAGAGTTTAACATATTAAATGAAAGTGTACACAACATTGCTTCTTTAAAAATGTGCTTAAATTTTTAGATTTTAATACAATTTGATTTTGGATTAGTTTTTAGATTTCCAAAAAAATTCAGCTGATAGTTGTGTTTCTATATCCCTACTGCTGTACTCAAGTTGTCCCAATTATTATCCTAAATTAACAAAGTACATGTGTTATAATTAATGAACCATAAAAATCAATTGTTGATGTAGATTTCTACTATTTTCCCCTAACATCCTTATTCTGCTCCAGAATCCTGTGTGCGATACCATATTATATTTGTTGTCATATCTTCTTAGCTCTTCTTGGCTCAGATTTTGATTTTTTTTTTTTTTGGTTTTGGTTTTATTGATTTTTTTTGTTTTGGTTTTATTATCTATCTTATGTTGGTGCATGTACATATGTTTTTAATTTATTAGTACATTTTAGGATATATAATGATCACATTCATTATCAGAAATTTGTACCTGTACATAATACATCTTTTTTTTTTGTTTTGTTTTGTTTTCCTGTCATTTTTGAGACAAGGTTTCACTATGCAGTTCAGGATAACCTTGAACTCATTTTGTAGCCAGAATGGCCCCCAACTCATGGTGATCCTCCTGCCTCGGCCTCCAGAGTACTGGGATTATAGATGTGTGCCACAACACCTGGCCAGATGTATCCTGTTTTCCCCATTCCCATACCTTCTGTTCAACCTCCCTTTCCTTCCCTATTTACACAAGTTTGTTTACATTTTTCCTTGCTTTCTCACTTACTTTTTCCCTCCCCCCCCCCCGCTCCCCTTCCTTTTTGAACATTTTATTCTCATTTCACAATATCTATTGTTATGGGTTTTGTCTAATTGTCCCCCAAAAGCCTCATGCAGACACTGGAGTGTGGGTGAGTGCTACACTCACCCTGGGGAAGATAGGGATAGCCTGAATACAATATAAGAAAGGGAGGGAGGCTTGCTAGCAGCCACAACTGCTACTCCTCCCTTTGCTCTATGCTGTTTTCCACAGCCATGAGCTGCTGCCCTCTTCCATGTGCCGCTCTGCCTTGGAGCCAGCCAAGTGTGGACTGAAACCTCCACAAACAGTGATCTAAATAAACTTTTCCTTCTTTAATTTTGGGTGGAAGGTATTTTGTCCCAGCAGCAAGAGAAAAGTAACTGAGACAAGTATACAGCTTGGTCCTTATTTGCAATTTCTCTTTCTCACACCAGGGGAACTAAGTGGTATCTACACATGTGTATCAAATTATTTCCCTTAAGAGTAGGTTCTCAAGGTACATCCATTTACCTAGAAATGTCTCAAGATTTTCCTTTTTATGGCTGAGAAGTACTTCATTGTATAAAAGAATCGTATCTTTTTTACCCATTTATCGGTTGATGTACCTTTAGGCTCCAAGATTTATCTATTTCAAACTGTGCCACTATAAACATGGGTGTGCATATATTTCGAAGGTATGATGCTTTAAATTTATTTAAGGTAGCAAGAAGGGAAATAGCTGGATCAAATGGAACCTCTAGTTTTATAGTTTTTTGAAGAATCTTCCCAATGATTTCCACAGTGGTTACACCAGCCTACACTTGTGAAGAAGTGTTCCTTTTTATCTATATCCTCACCAGCATTTGTTATTGGTTGTTCTTAATAGTAGCCATTTCTTCTGCTTTGGATGGAATCTGAGCATTGTTTTAATTTGTATCTCTTGAATGACCAGTGATATTGAACATTTTTTCATATATTTATTTGCTGCTTCTATTTCTTATCTAATAAGTGTCTATTCATTTCAGATGCCCATATTTGGATTGGGCCTTTGAATTGGGGGGGTCTGATTTTTTTCAATTCTTTGTGTATCCTAGATAGTGGTCCTTTCTCTGAGGAACTGCTGGCTTTAAAAAATTTTTTCCAACATTGTAGGTTGTCAGTTCATTCTATTGGTATTTTCTTTGCTGTGAAAAAACTTTTTAGTAAGACAAGATGCCAGTTGTTGATTCCTTGTGATAATTTCTGTGTGCAATTGAGGTTTTGTTCATAAGGTCTTTGCCTGCACCAATGTCTTCAAGAGCTCTACCTGCTTTATATTCCAGCAGATTTAGTGTTTCTGTTTTGGTATTTAGATCATTGATCCACTTCAATTTTAGTTTAGTGCATGGTAATAGATAATGGGTCTAAGTTTAATCTTTGACATGTAGAAAGCCACTTTTTCTGGCACTATTTATTAAAGAGGTTTTCTTACAGTGAGTATGTTTGGCTGCTTTGTCAAAGATGAGGATGCTAAGTATGTCTGTAGTTGCCTATACATCTTCTAATCTGTTCCACTGATCCTTAGGTCTGTTTTTTTTTTTTTTTTGGGGGGGGGGCTTGCCAGTATCATGCTATCTTTATCACAGTAGCTTTGTAGTATAATTTAAAGTCAGGGATTGTGGTGATACGCCCTGCCTTGACTTTGTTGCTCAGAATTACCTTTGATACTCTAGGTCTCCTCTATTTCCAAATGAATTTTAGAATTATTTCTAATTCTGTGAGATGTGCTGTTGGAATTTTGATTGAGATTGCATTAAATCTGTATAACATTGTTGAACATATGGCCATTTTCACTATATTCATTCTTCCTACCCAAGAGCAAAGGATACCTTTCCATTTTCTGATATCCTCTTAAATGTCCTTTTTCAGAATACTATAGTTTTCAATGTAGAGGTCTCTTACTTTCTTTGTTAGATTAATTCCTAAGTATTTCTTTTTCTTTTTTCTGGATGCCATTGTGAAAAGTGTTGTTGCCCTAATTTTTCTCTCATTGAGTTTGTTATTTGTGTATAGAGAGTGTATTATTTTTTCAGTGTTGACTTTAGTGTATTAAGTCTTGAGTGTTGACTTTGTATCCAGCTGACCTACTGAATTTGTTTATTAAATCTAGAAGTTGTTTTGGGGATCTTCTATGTAGAGTATCATTTCATCTCCAAATGATGAAAATTTAACTTCTTTTTTTCCTATCCTTATTCTTTTTATTTCCTTCTCATGTCTGATTTTCTCTGGCTAATTATTTTCAGAACCATATTGAATAAGAGGGTGAAGGTGGACATCCTTGTCTTGTTCCTTCTAGAGTGAAAGCTTCAGTATTTTACCATTTAGTACAATGTTGGCTGTAGGTTTATCTAGATGTCTTTTATCAGATTGAGATAAATGTGTGGAGCAGCTGAGCCAAAGATCATTCACACATGTGAATCTGAGAGCATAGAGGGCCTTAGGAATCCCCTGAGGGCATGAAGCACCCCAGGAGAACAGGTGTTCCAGCCCCAAGAATATGGTGCAAGAAATGCAAGCTAGTTGTTAGGCAAGAGCTTTCACTTAACATCAACTTGCTACATGTAAAAATAAACACACTGTTGTGATTGAGCCGTTACTTTTCCTCACATCTGGAGAGAAGTCTCTACCTGAAATCATCTTTATGCTGTTCTTGTCTTTAATTCTCCATCTTCTCACTGTCCTTTCCCTGTTTACAGTCTCCCAAGAGCTGGGATTACAGGTGCTTGCCACCATGCCCAGTCTCAATCCAGGTCTCAGTGTGCCTGGGGGTGGGGGCAGCACAGCAAGCCTGGGGATTGAACCCATGGCCCCTGTACCTGCCTGCAGACTTTTTAATACCTGCCTGCTGAGCTATTTGGCTGGCCCTCACTGTCATTTCCCATGGGAACTTTGAGAGCTGCACTGGACATGGCAGATAAAAATCATACATTCCAATTTTCTGTAGCATTTTTATCATGAATGGGTGTTTGACTTTGTCAGATGTTTTTTCTGCTTGTGTTGAAATGATCATATGATTTTTTTCCCCTTTGACTCTGTTAATATGGTGTATTAGATTTAGTTGATTTGCATAAGTGGAACTATCCTTGCATTCCTGGGATGAATCCCACTTGGTCACAGTGTATGTTGATGATTTTCTGCGTTCTGTTTGCCAGTATCTTACTGAGGATTTTTACATCTGTGATCATTAAGGAGAATGACATATAGTTCTTCTTTTTTGGTTAGCTCCTTCTCAGATTTTAGTATCAGGATAATGCTTCTAGAGAGTATTGCTTCCCTTTCAATGTCACTAAAGAGTTTGAGAGGTAGTAACTTTAGGTCTTCTCTACATTTTCTTGCAGAATTCAGCAATGACTCCATCAGGACCTGCTATTGTTTGGTCGATAGAGTTTTAATTATATCATTAATTTCATTCATTGATATTGGTTTCTTTAGAATTTTTATATCTACTTGATTCAACTTTGGTAATGTATCTAGGGATCTGTCCTTTTCTTGTGTTTTTCCATCTTCTTAGAGTACAGGTTCTCAAAGTAGGTGTTGCTAATCTGCATTTGTGCAGTATCTTTTGTGACTTCACCCTTTTCATTCCTACTTGCATGGAATTGAGTTTTTTCTGTCCTTTTTTTTTTTTTTTTTTGATAAGTTTGGCTATGTGTTTATTAACTTTATTTAATCTTTCAACAAACCAATTTTTTGATTCATTGATTCTTTTTTTAAGTTTTTTTTGTTTTGTTTTGTTTTGTTTTTCTCTGTGTGTGCATGGTCTCACTACCCAGCTTGGACTCATAGTGATCCTCCCAATTTCTGCCTCCCCAGTGCTGGGATTACAGGTGTACACCACCATGCCTGGACTTCATCAGCTCAACGTGCCTGAGGGAGGGGCTGGTGTGGCATGCAGTGCCAGGGATCTAACCCTGGCCCTCATTGATTCTTTGTATTGTTTTCTTCATCTCCTCTTTCATCTCCTTATTAATTTCTGCTCTGATCTTTATAATTCCTTCCCTTAGATGAGCTTTGGGCTTCCCTTGCTTTTCTTTTTCTAGAAGCATAAGGTTCAGTCAGGTTGTTTCTTAGTGCTCACTCTGTTTTCATGATATGGGAATTCACTGCCATAAATTTCCTTCATAGAACTGTTTTCCTTGGGTCTCATAAATTCTGCCATGTTGTATTAGTATTATCATTTAACTTTAGAAAAAGTGTCTTAATTTCTTGTTCAATTCCATTTGTGACCCATTGGTTGTTCAAGAGGGTGTTATTTAATTTCCATATGTTTATGAAATTCTTGTGGTTTCTTTTGCCATTGATTTCCAGTTTCATTGTAGTATGGTCTAATAATATGCATGAAATAATTTCAGTTTCTTGCATTTACTTAAGCATGTTTTATGAGCTAGCATCTAGTTTATTTTTGAGACTGTCCCATGCACAGCTGAGAATATATATTCTGCTGTGGATATGAATGCTCTGTAGACATCTACTAAGTCTATTTGTTCAAAAGTTTGATGCAGTTCTGATATTTCTTTGTAGATTTTTTTGTAGTTGTCTGTCTACTTGTAATAGTGGTGTATTTAGGTCCCCTACTGCAATAGTATTAGTGATTATTTGATTTTTTCATGTCCATTAATATCTGTCTTATACATATTTTTGGTGAGCTAGTATTTGTTGCATATATATTTATGATTTTTATCTCTTCCTCTTCGATTGTTCTATTTATAAGGTTGCAGTGATCTTTGTCTTGGCTTGAAATCCATTTTGTCTATGAATAAAATAGCTACCTCTGATTTTTTTCTGGGCTCCTGTTACTTGGAGTAGTTTTCTATACTTTGACTTTTCATCTATGAATTTTTAAATTAAGTGTATTTGTTGTACATGTAATATTGTTGGATCTTACTTCTTGATCCATTCTACCAGCCTATTTGTTTCATTGATAAATTGAAACCATTTATGTTAATGGTTAAAACTGACATATATTGACTTATCCTTGCCATGTTATTTTCCTGTTGTTGGTTCCCTTTTATTCTCCTTTTCTTGCCTTGCTTGATAGATTGATTCTGTTGGAATTTATGGAGTTGTAGTCCTTGTTGTCCCTTTCCAGAATGTCCTTCAGAATATTGTGGAGTTCTGCTTTGGTGAGCATGAATTTCCTCAGGTGTTCTTTGTCATGGGAGTATCTTATTTCTCTGTCAATTCTGAATGATAGTTTTGCAGGGTACATTGGTCTGGATTGCAGGTTGTTTTCTCTTCGGGATTGAAATACTTCATTCTGAGCTCTCCTTGACTTACAGATTTGTGGTGAGGAGTCTGTTGTGATTCTTTTGCTTTTTTTTCTTTAAAGAGAGTCTTGCTGTGTATTGTAGGTGCACCTTCAATTCACAGCAATCATTGTGCCTCAATCTTTCATGTGCTGGGATTATAAGCATGTGCCTGCATACCTGGCCTTCTGCTGTGATTTTGATGGGCTTTTCTTATAAGTTATTTGTTTCTTTTCCCAAGCAGATTTTATTTGACTTATGGACTCAATTCATCCCAAAGGGCTAGTTGTAACTCACGTTGTCAATTGAAGGCTCAGGCTCCTTTACACAGCCTTCAAAGTCTCTCTCCAGTACACAAGAGGATCTCAGTGTCCTCAGAGAGACATTAATACAAGATTTTTGAATACACTCTATATAGAAAAGAATGTTGTAATGTTCCTTGTAGAATTTTTTAAGAATTAAATCTGTATCTGAGACCATATGGAGGCACAACTGCCAGCATTCAGGTCATAACTGAAGACTTTGGCTGTACATTAAAATTCTGGTCATAATCCAAGTTGTTCATATATCAGGTCAGTTGTAACTTAAAGGTCAACTGTATTGTGTCTTGTGTTCAAGTCTGCAATCTTGACTATTATATGCCTTGGTGTAGTTTTGTTTTGTTTTGAAATCATGGCTAGTTGAAGTTCTGTATCCCTCAGTTAACTGTATGTCAGATTCTCTTTTCCTGTTTGGAAAGTTTTTGACCACAATGTCTATGAACAGGTATTTTATGTCGTTTGTACTACCACCTACTTTTACAGACTTTGATCAATCTTATATTGTTCTTCTTTGCATCATCTAGCAGTGTTGGATTGATTTTTTTATTGTTCCTTGCTATTTTTAAGAAAACTCTCTCTTCATGATCACTCACTGCAATCATGTTTTCTACATCTGATATTCTGTCTGCACATTGTCTCATTCTGCTGCATATACTTTCAATGTTATTTTAAATCTGCATATCTGTTAGAATCTGTTTCATGGATTCTGTCTCTTTCTTATGTTTCGCATTCATGATTTCCATCATTTTCTCAAGCTCCTCTTTTTTTTTTTTTTTTTTTTCAAATTTGTATCTGCTCTGGAGTGACTAAGCATATCTTTCATTATGGTCACTATCTCTGTAGTTGTCTAAAAAATTATTTCTGATTTGAATTTTTTCTAGGTCCTCATTCATTTGCTTTGTAACTTCTGCTGTTATCACTTGAGAGAGTCCAGATGGGTGTTTTTTAGACTTTTCTTCTTCATTTACCTCCAGTGTGCCTAGGGTGGTTGGGAGTCTGAGGTTTCATCTTTCTTAAGTGTCTTCTCATTTTCATTTGTTTTTAATTCCTGGGTTGATGCTTGTAAATTGCATTTGGTGAGTAGCTTTATTGCTAGCATTTAGAATCTGTAGGAAATGACTACTTCTCAGAGATACCTTCAAGATATAGCTAGCTTTAGGGTTTTGATTGCAAGATACTATTTCTTCAACTTATTGGACATGAGAAATTGAAATATATTATACCCAGTCCCTGGTTCTTTGACACTGACCTGTAGTATTGTTTATGAGCTATTCAATTTGTCTTGGCATTTGAGAACAAAAAACTGATTAGAACAATTATGTCACCTTGTCTAAAGTAGTACAGTGAACAATAACAATAACATCAGATACAGCCTAAAAATGACAAACTGGTAACTCTTGATTTGCCATCTTTAGACATGTGAACTAGATTTGTGCTTATATAACACAAACTAAAACTAACCCAAAAATTGTATATGGTAAATAAACTCTCAATATAGCTGTCTTCCCTTCAGGGGAGAAAATTTAAAAGGGGTTAGAGGTAACAGAAATAGACAAAGAGAAAGAAACTGGAAACAATACTGGATGACAAAGTAAGCTTATGCAAACTTTGGGAAACTGATTAAAGAAAATGAAGAGAAAAGGAAGAAATAAGAACAAGAACGTAACAGAACAACAAAAAACCTAGAAACTATGTTCACACTTATGTAAAAAGAACAGACCATAAAAAACCCAAAGCAAAGCAAAACAAGAAGAAAATGAGAAAAAAGTTATCCACTTCATAGCATGTCGCTGGTGTCACATTGTGCAGAGTCAAGACCCATGTTGATTGATTCCAACAAGCCAGCTATACCTTAACCAAGAGGTAGTTGAGAATCCCAACAAGCCTGGACCTCACTCAGTTTCACTGAAGTTCAGGCTGGTTTCTGGCTGTGAGACTGGGACTCAGTTTGTTTGTTCCACTTGGCTCATTTACCTCTTGCTGATTGGAATTCTGTTCTGCTTGAGCCTGACTCTTGGAGCTGCTAGATGTGGCCAGCCCATAGCTATTCTGAGTTCCGAGCTCAGCTGGCCCCTCTCCAAGGAGAGGCAAATTGCCCTCTCCTGGGGGACATCTGAATCCAAACACTCACCAGCCACTGCAGCATACTGTGTCCATTGTACTGTTCCACTAGAGTGTTACCCTGTGGAGGCCTCTGGGGCTGCCAGCAGTCAATATGCATCTGAAAGTTTGAGCTGCCCCTCCCATGCAGTGAGCTGGGGCCCAGGGAGACAGTACTACTTGTCACCTCTTTCTTCATTGAAGTATCTCGTTTTGCTCTTGCTGTAGGCTTCAGTTCTTGCTTCAGATTCTTCCTCGGTCCAGGGTACCCACTTCCCTCCTTGTCTTCCTCCAAATCTCAGAGATGCTCTTTCTCTGCTGCTCACTACTCTTCCATCTTCCATCTTCTTGTTTTTGATGATATTGGGTTTTTAAAAATAATTATAAGGTACATTTACGAATTAAATACACCTCCAAAGTCTGCCCCACCTATACCATTGGTCCCTGCATTATTTGTTAAGAGATCCAGGATTGTGTGTCATACTCTTCTTGAGTTGTTTTACTTTATTTTTTTTTAATATTTATTTATTTATTTGTGTGTGTGTGTGGCCAGCTCAGCCCACCAGGGGGCGGGGCTGGCTGGCATGTGGTGCTGGGGGATTGAACCGCGGTCCCTGTGTTTTGCTTAGTTTAGCTTGTTCTAAGTAGGTGCTTTAGACCACTGAGCCATCTCACCAGCCCCATCTGTTTTACTTTTTTGAGATCTTTGGAATTTCAGTATGAGATCTTTTGCATCCCAAATGGTCAAAGTTGAAATAGTCAACCTCATTAGGCTGCTTGTTCTGTTCATTCATTCATTCATTCATGGAATATTTGCTGAGCAATTACTATAGACCTATGTTGTGTTCTTCCTACTTTCCTGTCAGAGTTAGAGAAAACCCAAGGCAGAAGACATATAAAATGATTATGTCCTGTGATATATACAAAGGAAAACTGGAGAGAGGAAGTAACAGTGGAAAGAACTCACTTTAGAAAGGACTGTCTGGGGAGCTCACATCTAAACTAGGAAAGCTAAGAAATGAGGTGGGAGTGCTGGAGAGAGAGAAGAGGAAGAATATTTAAAGCATAGAAAGCAACATGTGCAGAGGCCTTGAGGGAAAAAAGAGTCACTGGGACATAGGAACTAATGAAAGCTTGAGTAGATGAGAATCCAAGAAGTTAGAGTTGGGCATGGCCAAGATCAGGCTGAGCCTTTTACACCAAAGTAGAGTTTGGTGTTAAAAGTAATGTGGAAAGACAGTAAAATGAGGTAACCAAACAAACAATGTGATCAGCCTTGGAAGAACACTGTAGCAGCTGTGTGGACAGTGCTTGGGAGGGACAAGTGTGACAGCAGGTGGCTGGTCAGGCACTGCTGCAGTGATCCTGTTGAGCAAGGTGAAGATCGGAGCGTGGGAAAGACCTCGTGGATATTAGCATACAGAAGCTTCACACCAAAGAACATGAGCTGGGTGAACATGGGTGAACTGAACTGCGAAGACTGCATAATAAACTTGTCCTCTTACAGTTCTAGATATCTGAATGCTGATGTCAGTTGCAAGGTATGCCCAGAGCCAGATTCCCTCTGGAGGCCCTAGAAGGGAATCCAGTCCCTGATTTTCTCCAGTTTCTTGAACTGTACAATTTGTATTCTTTGACTGTGACTGCTTCCTCTCTTTCCAAAGCCAGCAGCATAACATATTGCTTCACATGTCATTCTCACTCTCCTTTTATGAAATTTATTATTAGTAGTACATGTTTGGAGTACATAATGAATACATTCTTTGAGGGTACTTGGTAAATGTATCAGATGTATCTTAATTCTTTCTATGTTCCCTTCCCTTCCTACCCCTTCTCCTTCCTGCATCTTTTGGTCTTCTTCCCTTTTATAACAGAAACCCTTCCCTAATGTAAGAAAAACTATGTGATATTTAAGACTGTATGTCTGATGTTTATATCATTTAACTTTATGAATTTAAGGTGCATTCCTTTTCCTACAAACAACTCAAAATTTATCCTTTTATTTATTTTAAAGAGAATAAGAAAACAATAAAAACAGCACAGAATTTCAAAACAAGAAATTAACAATGGTTATTATATTGCATATTGCAATCTTCAAAGTAGTTGCTCAGATTACCAGATATAGGCATGTAAGACTGATCAAACAATATAAGCATTAATGGTTCCTTTCAATGAACTAGTAAAAATTAGTAGTATAATTATATACTTGTATTCGTTTACCTATAAAAGCCTTGAGTTTAGAACTGAGTAATACTCATCTACATGCCCACAAACAGTGGAGAAAGGCTCCTTTTTTCCCCACAGCCCCACCAGTATGTTACTGGTTTTTTTGGATGACAGCCATTCTTTCTAGGGTAAGATGGAATCTCAGTGTTGCTTTAATTTGCATGTCTCGAATGACCAATGATGCTGAACATTTTTTCATATACTTATTTACTATTTGATATGAGAATTAACTACCATAAATTTCCCTCTGAGGACTGCTTTCATTGCAACCCACAAGTTCCAGTAAGTCCTCAGTAAAAAAAATAAAAATTTATCCTTCTTATAGCAGCATAGTTCTCCCGTGTGTATAAATACATTTTCTTTACTTATTCATTTGCTCATGGACATATATAGGCCGCTTCCACTTCTTTTGTTCCTTTGTTTTTGAGACAGGTTCTCCCTATGTAGTTTTGGCTGGACTTGAACTCACTATGTAGCCCAGGCTGGCCACAAATTTGCAGCAATCTTTCTGCCTCAGCCTCCTGTGTACTAGGATTTCAGGATACTCTACCACATCCAGCCACATCTCTTTATAACATTTGTGATTGCATCTAGAGCCAAATGTTCAAGACAAACCTCCCACTTCTACATCTTTTACTTAATCACACTGCAGAGTCCCTTCTCAATAAAAGATGACACTCATGATTCAGGAATTAGAATATGAAATCTTTGGGGATATATTCAAGCTTCTAGGAAAGATAAGGGAGAGAAAAAAGATCATGGTATCAAGTTCTCAGGCATGCTAATATTTAGGGCAGACAGAGGAAATGGAGCCAGCAAGAGATTGATAAGAAATAGGAATTGATAGGAACTGAAGAAGAAAAAAAGTGAAACACTTTTGGGATAGCCAAATAGCTCAGCAGGTTAAAGCACCTGCTTAGGCAGATGCAGGGGCTGGGAGTTCGATCTGATCTGTGGCCTGCCATGCCAGCCCCTCCCCCGGAGTGTGCTGAGACAGTGATTGAGACTGGACGTGGTGGCATGCACCTGTAATCCCAACACTTGGGAGGCTATAAATAGGAGGATCACTATGAGTCCAATCTATACAGTGAGACCCTGTAGACCCTGTCCTAAAAAAAAAAAAGTACAAAAAAAGAAGGTGAAACCCTGTATCAGACAGCAGAAGAAGAAGAAAGGAGGAAGAGGAAAAGGAGAAAAGAAAAAAAGAAACTTATTTTGTAGAGACAGGGACTAGATGAATTCTCAGAAGGAAGATGTTTGTCAGTTTTACTCAGAGGTTAAAGAAGATAAATGGGGAAGAAGCCATCAGAAGCAGCACCACAGCTGGCAATCTTGACAATGGCAGGTTGGATGTGGGGGTTGGGCACAGTGAATCAGGCACCATGGGAATGGGCTAAGGAATCCATTGGATGAGGCAGTACAGGCAGCACATACAGCAAACTCTCTTCATTCTGCTGTCAAAGAAACACTGGCTGTTATGGAGTTGGGAGTTGCTTTCTATTTTTTAACAGTACATAGCGCTGATGATTTCACAAAGAAAGCAAGAGATGAGGTCCAGGGCCAAGTAGAGACACAAAAGCAAAGAGTTACTGAGTTCCAAAAAAGGGACAGGAGAGGGAGAGAGAAAAGAGATTTCACTATGTATGTAAGCAGGCTAGTTTGGACAACTGTACTGCGCATTTCTGCTGGTCTATGGAAAGAAGCAGATAATGCTTTAATTTGTCTCATCTTTTTTCAATTGCTTGTACTTTTCTTGTTCTTAATTTCTTATGCATTTCTTCTTCCAACTTTACATGCATATATCTGGTAATATGAATAACTGGTTGGAAGACAACACTATGTATTACAACAAATACTATTACTTTGTCATATTACTTTGTTAAGTGCAAATATGTATCACTTATAATTTTTTGTTTTAATTCTAATTTGTACTCTTTAAAAAATAAAAAGAAGTAAGAGCGTGGATGCTTCTTCCATCATACAAGGAAGAAAAGGTACACACAGATTATTGCAGAAGAGTGAAGCTCAGGATAAGTAGGCACCTTTGAGGAGATAATGTTTGCGGAGTCATATTATTGGTGCAGATACCCTATTTTGTTTTCTCACCACTAATAAGTAGAGATAGAGTGGCTAAATATCTGAGAGATAATTCTCTCTTAAGTCCTTCCCCCTTAGTTTAGTGAAAGATAATCTGAATGAAAAAAAGCAAGTAGCCATCTTAGCACATGTGAAACTTTATTTAAGAGAAATAGTGCAAACTACTTTGTAATTTTGTTTTCATTAAAAAACACTAAGTGAAAAGGAAAAAGACCTTAGGACTAAACAATTCATTTTCTCATGAAAGATGAATAATAAATAAGGCACTGAACATAATTATCATGTAATTCTACAGCCTTCATAGGTATGAAAACTGTCAAGTACATATTACAAAATCACATGGTCAGTGGCTAGCAGATTGGAATTCAAAATCTTTTATCTTATTTGATATGGCATTAAACAAACTACAAAAGGAATTGCTAGCATCTATATCCCATTTTATGTAAAACTATAGCTTCTGTCAAATTACCCATTTTCCCTCACCAAGATGAAGAAGAAAAACTATGAGAGTTCCCTCCACCAGAGTATTTGTTAGATCCTACTCGTTCACCTGGACATCCAAATCATCCACTGCTAGGACAGATGTTCTACTATAACTCATCTAGCGTCACCATCCCATGGCAGTTTGCCCTGAGCTGTGGGCAACTTCTCAGTCTCCTGATAAACGATGTTGCTTTCGTCAGTCTTGCACCTAATATCTAGATGTGCCCACAGACACAGAGAGTTTTTTGTCTCCTAATGCACTGATTTTAGTTATTCAATATTTTATTTGTGCATATGAGCCTTGGAAACTATAATATTTAACTTTAAAGATGATTTAATGGTTTAACAAACTGCCACTGAGACTCTTTCTTCTATCTTTTCCTTTTCCTTTTTTCTCCTTCCTGAAAGGGCTATGTGTTTAAGAGACATGGAGTTGTGGATTTTGAGCGATCCCGTCTCCTCCTAACCAGTCAGCCAGTCGGCTGCCTTGGCGAATTACTCTTGGCATCCTCACATGTTCAGACAATGATTATTTCATAGAAGGTGGAGACCTAGGAGGATTCCCACTAACTGAATGAAAGATTATAATCAAATTTCAAGCCCAGACTTGAGGTTTTTCTCCCTTACTGAGAGATTATACCAAACTCTCAGGGATTCTTTGATTCACAGTGAGAAAACTTAGGCTGCTCCTTCACAGATTCCAGCCCTCCTACAGTCTGAAATGGTAATTTCAGACTGGTTTTTGAAAATATAGACGTTGCCACACACACAAAAAAAAAAAATTGTAAAAAAAAAAAATAACATGAAGTGAGCTGTAAACATTCAAGTATTACTGTAGGTTTGCATAAAAGCAGCAGCAATTTTTAAAAAATACCTTGTAACATTGCCTTTTATAAACTAGCAGCAATAAGCTATTTGTATCAAATGGGGAAAGGCCAGGAGGGCTGGTTATGGCCTCTAGAAATTAATTTGGTTTAATTCTATCAGTAGACATTGACTTAGTATTTCCACAAACTCAGAATGGTCTTTCCCCTGGATCAGCTAAGCGAAGCATCTCAGGTGCGCATGCTCAGTGCTACTCTGTTTAGATGTCTGAGATGCTGTAACCCCTTCTAGAAATTGTCCTTTTAGAAACTTTGACAGTGAAATAAGAAAGCACTGTTTAATCTAAAAATTACCAGACATGGAATGTAAAAATATCTTTCAGGAAGGTCTCCCACTACAGCGCATTTGTTCAGAGACTAAAGTAAGGGTTGACATTTGTCAGTGCCATGTGTGCTCCTTTTTCTGTTTTTGTACCTGAGGATTATTCACAGCTCATTTAAAAATAAATAAATAAAAGCAAATTGCTTTGGATAGTGTTCCAGAGGATCAGAAGCCTGATCCAGGATACACTGTCAGCCTTCCTTGGTGAATGGTGATTTGGTCCAGTTTCCGTGCAGGCTACTATCCGGCTATCTAGAGAATCCCTTCCTGCAGAGGAAGACCAGATGGTTCACAGAATCTCTGTGGGAAGCGCACAGGACTGGACTTCCTGGTAGGCCATCTGTGTCCTCGCAAAGTGGAGCCTGAGGGACAGAATCACGGTGGTGATCAGGAGGAGGAGTCCCAAAATGAAGAGGATGACCAAGGCTGTCTTGGCTCTTCTTGGACCCAGATTCTTGCCAAAAAAATAGAGCTGCTCCTTGCCAGATTGTTCTGTGAAAAAAAAAAAGTGAGAGTCAGATGCCTGCCTCTCTCTGGGAGTGAAATGCCAAGGCTTTCGCAAGCAGGATACAGGAGAGGGTACATTACCATTGGAGGGCACTGTGGCTGAGTGGGCCGCCCCTCCAGGAGACTTGGTAGAGTATGGAATCCTGTTGTCTAAACAAGGAAGATAAGTTGATTGTCTTTAAACAAGAAGAGAGTCTTCTGACAAAAGAACTCATGTCATTTTACCAGTGAATAATTTACCCCATCAGTATTGGCCATCTTTCTTATATGCTCACTGAGCTACTTCATGAGTACACACACGTTCCCACCCTCTTCATCTTTCCACCTTCTTCTCATCCACTGAGATATATTGTGACTACCACAGCCCACAAAACCCTGACTCACATTCCCAAACCCTTAGTGATACCCTCCTCCTCCTGCCACTGAATCCTGCATTCTGTAATCTATTAAGCTGCGTATCATTCTCTATTATGGTTACATAGTTACATATCTGTCTCTCTTACTTGACTCTGAGCTCCATGGGGGCTGTATCTGGGATTTTTCATGCCTCCTATTTCCAGGTCTACAGGAAGCTTGGTGCCATCACCTGGCATCACTGACAGACAACAATACCTATGTTCCGGAGGACTGTGTAGGTTGTCTCCATGCCAGCATGGATATGGTCAGACACATGACAGTGTAGTAGCCATGTCCCTGGGTGATCCGCAAATAATTCAATGGTTTGGAATGTCCCAGGAAAGAGATCATACACATCTTCTCGGTAAGATTTATCTATCTGCAGAAGTAAAAAAAAATAAAAAATGCACTGTGTAATTTTTCTTGATTAGAACAGCAAGAAGAGAAGGAGGAGCAAAGAAACACAGTCAGCAGAAGGAAGGAAATAAAAATATAAAATCAAGAATAGAAACAATAATAAAGATAAATCAAAGAAACCTAAAGCTGGTTCTTTGACCAAAGCAATAAAATTGATGAACCTTGTCATAGCCAGTTTCCATTAGTAGCTCCCAATGATCCCCATTTCCTGGTATTCATTATCTTTGTGGCCTCTTCCTACTCAACAGTAGGGTTGGTCTGTGTGACCAATACCATATGATGCAGTAATAGCATTCCACTTGTAAAATAAGGTTAGCAGGAACCATGTCTTGTGTTTTAGTCCTGCTCTTACTTCCTCCTCTTACATGAGTCACTCTGGGAAAGGCCAACTCCCATGCCATACTCGTATGATGAAGTACTGAAGCTTTTAGTCAACAGCCTCCTGAGTAAGCTTGGATTTGGATCTTCTTGCTCTAAGGAAGTCTTTGGAAAGATGCTCAATCAGATCCACCTAACTGAGCTATTCCCAGATTTCCTACCAAGAGAAACTCTAAGATCATTAGTGTGTTTTGCTTTACATTACCGAATTTTAGCATAATAGTAAACGAAAGAGAAAGACATTACAAAAAGACAGAAATCACTAAAATCTCATAGACATTAAAAATGGTAAAAATGAAATATTGTACAAATAGCCCTGTGCCCATAAATTCTTCAACTTATATGGCATGAGCAGAATTATTATTATTATTATTATTATTATTATTATTAATGTATTTGGTTGTTATAGGGTCTTACTATGCAGCTTGGATTCCTTGTGATCCTCCTGCTTTCAGCCTCCCCAGCACTGGGATTGCAGGCATGAACCACTATACCTGGATTCTGGCCAGTTTAGCTTGCCCTGGGGCTGGGGCTGGCATGGCATGTGGTGCCAGGGATTGAACATGGTCCCTGTGCTTGCCTGAATTTGCTAAGCAGGTGCTGTAGTCCACTGAGCTATCTTGCCAGCCAAATGAGCGAAATTCTTCAAAAAACAAATTGCCACAGATCACTGAATAGCACTATATTACCTATTTCCATAGGTAACTTGAATAGAACTATACCTAATGAAGGAACTAAAATTGTATTGAGATCTTCCAAAATGCCCACATGGTTTCATTTACAAATTCTATGAAACATTTAAATAAGATAAAACACCAATTCTAAATACAATCCAATGGATCATTTTATAAGGATGACACTAACTTGATATCAAATCCAAACAAATACATTATAAGAAAAGAAAATCAATATTCTTCATGAACACAGGTGAAAAAAACCCTAAACAAAATAATAGCAAATCAGATGTAGCAATACACAAAAGACAATGTATCATGACCAGATAAGGTTGATGCACAAAATGAGAAAGTAGTTCAGTGTTTGAAAATCAGTGCAGTTCACCAATGGACTAAAGAAAAGGAGAAATAAGAAAAAAAGTCATGCAATCATAATAGACACACAAAAGCTATTTGATATAATTTAATGTCTGTTCATGATAAAAACTTTCAGGAAACTAATATAAGGAAAATTCTTTAACCTGATATCTACAATGAGATCTATTTAAAAAGCTACAACTTCATATTTTGTAGTGAATGACTTTTCCCAAGATTAACAATATGGAAGGAATGCTCACTTTTCTACTTAAATTCAAAGCTAGAGTTTTTCTCCATTGCAGTAAGACAGATTTTTTTTAAAAGCAGATGAGGGGCCGGAGAGATAGCTCAGTAGAATAAGTGCTTGCCTGGCAAGTGCAAGGGCCTGAGTTCAATCCCTGGTTCCTCAAAAAGAAGAAAAAAGAAAAAAGAAAAAAAAAAAAAAAAAAAGCAGATGAAAAAAATTTTAAAAATCTCTATTCAAAAACAAGAATATTGTTTATATAGAAAATCTCTCTTAAGACCTAAAGAAAGGCTATTAGAACTGAAATGAGTTTGTCAAAGTTACAAGGTACAAGCTCAGTGTGCAAAAGCAATTATGTTTCTACATACTGACAAAAAACAATTTGAAATCAAAATTAACACAATACCATTTACACTATCACAAAAACTCAGGTTTATGTATAAATCTAGTCTGCTTATGTATATGTACAAAATCTGTATACTAAAAATTACATGATATTGCAGAAATAAATCTAAAAACATTAACTAGAGATATACAGCATATTCATAGATTAGGAATCCAATGTTATTAAGGTGTCAGTCCTTCCCAAATCACTGTATAAGTTCAAGGGAAATCCATTGAAAAGGTCAGTGGGAGTTTTAAATTGGAATCAATAGGCTGCTTCTAAAATTTACATGAAAAAGCAAAAATCTTATCTTTTAAAACAATCACCACTTAACTGCAAGCTTTAATGTAACATTAATTAGGACAGGGTGGCATTCAACGAGGCACAGAAGTACAGATCAATGTAGCAAAATAGAGTGCAAATATAAATCCACATACATATATAATCAATATGATTCCAGCAGAAGTACAAAGTGAGAAATAATGGTGCTTTGTGTGTGTGTGTGTGTGTGTGTGTGTGTGTGTGGCCAGTTCAGCCCACGGGGAAGGGGGGTGGCTGGTTGGCATGTGGTGCTGGGGGACTGAACCGCGGTCCCTGCGCTTTGCTTAGCTTAGCTTGTTCTAAGTGGGTGCTTTAGACCACTGAGCCATCTCACCAGCCCGATAATGGTGCTTTTAATGAGTAGTAGTGAAACATTTTGACATGCAAATGCAAAAGAAGTCTTAATCCATACTTCAAAACATACATGAAAAAGAAAACATGGAAATTAACCAAAAATGACACAGAGCCATTAATATAAAATCTGACTTCAAAATACAATACAAAAATGCACTATCATCAGAAGAGCATGAGATTGACATAAAAAGTCACGCTGACCCTAAAAGGAAGCCCACGTACTTATCTACAACCCACTAATTTTCAACGAAGTGCTCAGAATCCAGACTGGAAAAATGATGGGTCTCCTCAATAACATTGTGGGGAAATTGGGTATACATATGCAGAAAAGTGAAACTAGACATATCTTTCACTAGATCAAAATGGTTTGAAGACTTAAGCACGGAAACTGGGACCCCTGGGAGAAAACACTGGAACTACTTCAAGACATTGAAGTGATCAAAGACTTTTTGGACAAGACCTCAAAATGAAAGGAAGGAAGTGCAAAAATGGACAAATAGAATCATACCATTGTAAAAAAAATCTTTGTAGACTTCAGGGAAAATGGGAGAATGGTAAGCTGAGACACATCAACCTGTCCAGTAATTGAAACCAGACACTGGAAAATAACAACTTGGGGAAGACAGGAAGGAAGGAAGTGGATCCCCAGCACTCAGGAAGGCTCTCAAGGAGAAAAATGGGATCTGCAGAGAAAGTGAGGAGACAGACTAGAGCACAGAAAAGGAGGAAAGTTCCACTCACCACCACAGCTCACAGCATGCAAGGAGTATGGAATTTCTAGAGGTACAGAGAGAATGATTAAGTCCGCACTTTAGGAGAAGCATGCCAGTGGAGTGGAGCAGTGAATGCTGTGTGCTGCAAGGGCCAGTCCAGGTGACAGCCATGTCCCCTTGGTAGAGTGCTTAGCTGGACATCTTTTTGGGAGAGGCAACTAAACGCCATACTGGGAGCAGCTGTGTTTGTCTCAGGGCTCTCAGTGTTGACATCTGATGCACTGGTGAGGGACAAGCACAGGAGATGCACAGGCTCAGGGAGCCCTGAGTGGGCTGGCGAGGGGCACCCAGAATGTTGCTGGATGAAGAGCCAGGCCCCAGCCCTCCAGCCACAGGCCAGGATCGGCTTGAACTACTGTGGAGCTGAAAGCACCAAAATCGATGACCTGCCCCAACCCTAAAGCAGGATTGCTGAGATTATCCAGTCAGTACCCCACCCTAATCCTACTGCAGATTTACTGGGGTTACCTAGCACACATCTGGGCTCTGACTTGTACACTACTACAAAACTGTAGGCACCAGAAGATAACCACCATCTTGCAGTCACAGAGAAATTACTTTTGCCTTTTTTTTCTTTGTTTTTTGGGGGCGTTATTTGTTGTTTTGTTCTTTTTTCTTCTTGATTACCTGTGTTTGGTTTTTTTCATGAGTGTGAACATGGTTTTTAGTTTTTCACTTTTGCTTCTTGTTTTTTCCTTCTTTCTTGCTCCATTATCTTCTTCACTAGTTTCACAAAAGCTTGAGTAATCTTCCTTTGCCTTCGAGTCTTGCTTCTAAACTTTTTCTCTTCTATTTCTCTATTTTTTATCTTGCCCTTTTTAAATTCTCTCCCCGAGGGAAAAATCACTCTATTAAGTGGATTATTAGTGTCTATCATTTTCTGATTGGTTTAGAATTTTTATATAACTATAAAGCTTGTAGCTATGGTTAAAAGCGGCAAATTAATTGTTATCACAGTTTGTCATTTTCTGGACTGTGCTTGATGTTATCGCTGACCATAATACTTTAGCCAAGGTGCCATAGTTGTTGTGATCAGTTGCTCTTCCTTATATACCAGTACTAAGACTGTCTGGAGGTCATAGAAAATACCATCGTCCCATTTCAAAGAAATGGGTGCTGGCCAAACCAGATACCAACATTAATCCCTAAAAAATCAAAGACGCAAGATATCAGAAAAGAATACTGCACCCGAATGCCAGCTATGTGGCAAAGACATCTCTGAAAAGCATTTCTTAAAGAGGTCTTGGTACTGGATAGCAAAGCTATCTACCATATGCAATTTACCAACACCAATGCAGATAAAAAAAAAATTTAAGAAGACAGAAAATGGAAGCAAAATGGAACCTTGGATCTTCAGCTCACTCAGGGCAAATCCAGGGGTCACTGAGGTGGAAGAAATCAAAAGCCACCTAGCTGGGCTTTCCCAAATGGTAGCAACTGAAGTATCAAAGCAGATAAATGAGTTTCTAAGAAAACAATGAATCAGAAATAATCACAGTTTACTAAAGAGATGACAACTAAAGGACATGGTTAGTGAGTCTAGAGTAGAAACAGATTTTTGAAAGAGATGCTTATAAATGTGATAGAAACTACGCATGACCAACACAGGAAGAACTGGATCACATAAAACAGATATCCAGGAGGTTAGTAATTCTGTTGAAAGCATACATGGCAGAACAACCAGTATAATGACAGAATATTAGATCTAGAAGATAAGTTTGTGGTTAATAACCACCAAATGACAGACTTATTAAAAATAGCAAAGGACCACAAAAAATCAACCCAACAGCTGCTAGATTATGCAAAGAAAACACAAGATAATCAGAATCTATGAACAATCAGAAGAAAAAAGAACAGAAAAAAATTTTGTTCACACAAGTAAGAGCAGAAAACTTCCTAAGCATAAAAAAAAGAATTTGACATACAGTAAGTGAGGGATATAGAACCCCAAGTAGCTAAGATCAGAAAAAACTACACCAAGGCATATAATTGTCAAGATTCCAGAAATTCAGCATAAGAACAAAATATTAAAAGCTGTTCCAGGAAAGAAAAAATCACCTATGAAGGAAAATACATCAGATTAGAAGACTTCTCAACACAAACCCAAAGTCTAGGAAATCTTAGAGTGAAATATTTAAGGCCATGAAAGAAAACAACCTCCAACCCAGGTTGATGTATCCTGCAAAATTATCTTTCAAAATTGATGTAGAAATAAGATATTTCTATGACAAGGGCTGGCCAAATGTTTAGGCAAATGCAGCAATAGGGGTTTGACCTCCAGTGTGCTGTGCAAACCCCACCCCTGGGGCACACTTGAGACAGTAACTGAGACTTGTCATGGTGGTGCACACCCATAATCTCAGCTCTTGGAAGGCTGAACACAGGTGTATCACTATGAGTCCAATCTACATAGTGAGACCCTGTAGATCCTGTACTAAAATGCCTCCCACAAAAAAATAGATAGATAGATAGATAGATATAGATATAGATATAGATATATTTCTTTGGGCCAGGGAGATAGCTCAGCAGCATAAGTGCTTGCCTGACAAGCACAAGTTCATGAGTTCAATCCCTGGTGCCAAAAAACAAAGGTATTTCCATGACCTGAAGAAATTCATGGTCACCAAACTGGCACTTCAAAAAGTTCTGAAGGATACTTTAGAAAAAGACAATGAGGCTAACAATTCCATGAATTGTAGTAGAATGAAGGTAAGGCAAGCAATAAAACAAAAGAGGGAAAAAAGGAACGAACAACAGGAAAATAATATAGCAAGTATATGTCAATGCATAATAAGCAGAAAACGCACATTGTACAAAGCAATCCCCAATTGACAAGTCCTTCTGCATCTGTACTTCCTGCTTGCTTACCCAGTATAAGCCCTAGACCATCAGGTATTGGGGTCTAATATTCTGGGAATGATCCAGGTCAGTGCCCATCAACATAAATTAAACTGCCTCCAAATCTTGGGTGTTGGTTCAGTGTTACTGCTTGCCACTGCATCTGGTACACTGGCTGGGAAGACCAACCATGCTGACTTCTTTGGTCACTGTGAGGTCAAGGCCCTCACAGATGGAGCAGGGACCTCTCCAGGTCCTGACGCGGAGGTGGATGCTTGAGATTTTCAAGTCCTTTTAGAGGTTTGGAGGATTCTTGGCTCCTTACTTGAGTGGCTCACATTGGACCCCAAAGAGAAAAAGATACAATCTGTCTTTCTGTCTGTCTGTTGTCTGGTGCCCTGTCTGCCTGCTTGCCTGATTCTGGTAAGACCCCAGTTAGTCAGTGTGTCAGTCCTGCCCAGTTTGAGCAGAAGAAAAGTTTGATCAACTCTTGTTAGTTAAGGCCACCCTTAAGAGAAGGGAGTTGGAATGTTGAACCTCTGAGTTCTGCTGGATGAACGTGTGAATAAATTGAATGGACAGTGTGTAAGCAATAGGCTGCTCTGTCTGTGTACCAAGACAGGGCAGTTCTCTCTCTCTCTCTCTCTCTCTCTCTCTCTCTCTCTCTCTCTCTCTCTCTCTCTCTCTCTCTTGCAGAACTGGGGATTGAA
>NW_004524785.1:3668491-3682084 GCF_000260255.1 Octodon degus | reverse complement strand
TTGCAGAACTGGGGATTGAACTCAGGTCCCTGTGCTTGCCAGGCAAGCGCTTATTCTACTGAGCTATCTCCCTGGCCCCTATCACCTGTGGTTCTATAGTGACCAACATATGGCATAACAAAGGCTCACACCATATTTAGCTAAGTTGTGCCTAAATCCCTGGGAAGGGTGCAGTCATGAGGGTATCTGAATTGTGTCTCACTAAGGGACACCCATCCTTTGTTGTTCTGTCATTTGTGAGTATATAACATACACTGCAAGGAGATAGGATGGGAACTAATTATGAAAAACTCACAGTCCCTGACTGCAGGATAAAGGAGCTTTTATGGAGTTAAAATTAAAACCAAACCCCTTGCTGCATCTCAAAAAAGAAAAAGAAAGAAAGGGGAAACAGGCCCATTCTTCCTGAAAATGTCACCCTTTTCTGCTGCTGAAGTTGCTGCCAATATTTATAGCTTCGCTCTCCATTCCCAACTTGTCTACTTCCAATCAACTGAACTGGTTCCAGCTAGCCATTGCCTGTATTTGGCCACAGAGGCCCTCCCTCTAGAGCCTTCTGCTTCCATGCTTCTGACCAGATTGCATCATCGAGTGCCCACCTGAGAGGACTGTCAACAATTCCTTCCAAGTTCAGTATTTTGATTGAGGAAAACTTGGGTGGTCAACCCTGACAAATGAATTGCATCCTGTTGAGCCTGTATAGATAGGACAGACTGAGTTCTATCAAACTGGGCCTCTAAGAGTCTCTGGTCATGGCAAAAGTTGGGGATAGATGTGTAACTTTCCTGGTAAACAACAGAACAGAGCTCTCTGCCTTCAAAAGTTCCTTCTGTCACTTTCTGCCACAGTAACCATTGAAAAACAGTAGCCATGGCCCTCCACTATCCCATGGCTGTGGGCCTCAACAAGGGTCACAAGGTGACTAAGAATGTGAGCAAACCAAGGCACAGCCATCATTGCATGTGCCTCACCAAACACATCAAGTTCATGCAGGAAATGATCCGTGAGGTGCGTGGCTTCGCCCCACATGAGCAGCATGCCATGGAGCTGCTCAAGGTCTCCAAGGACAAATGTGCCCTCAAGTTCATCAAGAAAACAGTGGGGATGCACATCTGTGCCAAGAGGAAGCACAAGGAGCTGAGCAACATGCTGGCTGCCATGAGGAAGGCAGCTGCTGAGGACTGAACCCCTCTGGAATAAAGCTTTGCAGAAGGTTAAAAAAAAAAGTTCCTTCAAAAAGTTATCATCGTCTAGGCAACTGGGACTCTTGCCTTGTACCCCTTCTTCAGGCACGAAGTTATACCATGGGAGGACATTGTTTTCATGCCATGCCAGTCAGCCTCCCTCTTGTTTAACCCTGCACTTTCAATTTTAACTCTTCCCCATGAGGAACATGATGCCTGCATTAGCCTGAGATAGCCAACAGCAATCTTGAAGTTCTAAAAAGAGATACCCATCCAGAGATATAAAGACTTGCCTGTGAGCCTGGCCATCAACCATGCTGCCTCATTGTGGCCCCATTGCTGTCAGATGTCACAGGAACCATAAACAGGCATCCGGCCATACATCAGCCTGACAGACTAATCACTTTGGGCAAGAGCTCTGTGCTGTCAACAATGCATCCATCACCTTAGAAATGATGTGGTTTTCATACACCCTTTTTGGACTGCTCTAGATTTAAAAGATGCCTTCCTCTGCTTGCAAATTGCTTTCATAAGCCCCTTCAAATGGGAAAATCCTGAGATAAAGGTCAGCTCACTTGGACTCAGTTGCCACAGGGGTTAAAAAGTCTCTCACCTTGGTTCCACAACTACATTATCAAAATAAATTCACAAAGCCAAATCCAACAAATCTGAAAGGCTCTCAGATTCAGCCCAAGCCAGGAAAGTTTTGTCTCATTCTGCTTCAGGTCCCTGAGTTTGATCCACTTCCTTCTTACATTCATTAACCCCAAGTTGCCTGCAGCACAGCTTTCTACTCTACTGTCTGCAACTCCTTCTGACTCCGTCTAAGTAAGAGAACTTGCAGAATGGCACTGAAAGAACACTGCCATATTTTAGATGGGGCCAACCCCTGGTTAAAATCAAAAGTCCCCACCACTGTGGTTGATCCTAACACTTGGATGAACAGGTAAACACAGCCTTCCTCTGGGTGTGTCCAAGCTGGGATTGTAAGGCAACAGAGGGCAAAAAAGTCTTAGATCAGTACCGCAGTGCTGTCCTGGTAGACCTCAAAGAGGGAGACAAGCCAATAAACATGTATAAAGTTACTAAAGTTATGCCCTGTAGCCCAACTGGGCCCCTTCAGGAGGGCTGATATCTGCCTCAGGCTAATGCAGGTGTCACCTTTCTCTTGGGCAACAATCAAAGTTGAAAGTTTAGAGTTAAACAAGAGGGAGGCTCACTAGCTTGGTGCAAAGGAGATGTTCTCCAGGGGTACAAGTTTGTGCCTGGCAGAAGGGGCAAGAGGCAAGAGTCCCAGATGCTCTGGTGATGGTAACTTTTTGACAGAAGGAAGAGAGTTTTGAAGGCAGACAGTTCCACCAGGAAAGTTACAGGTTTGCCCCCAACTTTTGCAATGACCACAGGATCTCAGGGGCCCAACTTATTTTTGAATAGAAATTCTGCCAAAGCAGAGTTTGTAAGAATGATGGACACTTTATCAAACATAAATTTCTGTACATGCTTGGATGCCCTATACCTCTCCTGAGATCGGAACAACCTCCTTCACACTTGAGTCCACTGGCCTGGCTTGACATTGACTCTAATTGTATACCAGGAGAAAGAATGGTGCCTACGTGAGCTTTAAATGCCTGATAATCATAGCCTTGAAATTTTGAGAGACTTGTTTACAGATACATGGATACAGCACTCACCTCCAGGCTTGCTATCAATTGTGTCCCTTTGGTGATTGAGTTCTGTCCCAAGGCAGTCCCCACCTACATCAAGCAGTACACCTGTCTTGCCTGTAAAGCCAGTTGAAGATTTCCTAACCACCAATGCCATTCCCAACCGCCAATGCCATTGTAACCGTCCTCTGTATACACTGTCTCAGTCATCTACCACCCGCAGCCTGCTGGTAACCTGCCTGGACCTACAAATGCCTTCTGCCTTCAACTGACTCCTGCCAGCCCCTTTCTCCTTTAAATGGAAAGACCTCAGTTCTGGACTCAAAAGCCAACTAACCTGGACTCAACTTCCCACAGGTTCAAAAACTTGTATCCTCCTTGAAAAAGCAATTTTAATTAATGACACTCAAGCTGTCTGCTGAAAGACACAAAAGCTCTCCTACAATAAACTGGTTACAAGAAACAAACTGGGAACTTCTTGGAGCTGCTGGCTTCCACATGCTTCTCAGACTGTTAGTCCCTGGGAACACCCAGTGTCCTCTAAGTGCTGCCTTCCCCAGTTTGTCTCTGTGCTCTAATGGCCACTGTCCTTCTGGTCAAGAAAGCTGACAAGTTCACCTTACACTGAGATGTAGCTCTCCAGGTGCTACAAGCTGTCCTGGGACGAGACGCTGAGCACACCCTGTTTATGCATGGAAGTGGCTCTGTGAGGACAGGCTAGATACGCTGTGGTCAACTGAACAAAACTATTTTGGCTGAAGCTCTCCCGCTATGGCTTCCTGCAGCTGTTTAGAAACCTGCCACCAATGACGCCAAACCTGTGCTCTAGTGCACACCCATGCACATGCGTGCCCACCCGTGCACATGCGTGCGCACACACACACACACACACACACACACACACACCCCAGGATTGAATTGGCTGAAATATCAACCCTAGCTAGAAAATCTATACCCAGCATTTCTGGAAGACCAAAGCCCTGCACCATTTGTTCCGTGAGCTCAAGCTGCGGTGCTGACACCTATACCCTGCAGCCAGCTCAGGCTGGAGCATCTGTGTCAGTGGCCCAGACCTCAAGCATTATAATGAATTCTCCCCATTTAAAGATATATAGATAGATTACACAGACATAAAACATAATCCGACAGAAATAGCTTGTAGCAAGTTAAAAGATCAGCCAAATCTGTACACATTCCTGCACACACATGTAACCCACATACATATTAACTACTTCTACAAGTTTCAGAAATTCAGCCTTCAATCCACTGGAGAATTGGTCTGGACAGCTCCTCCGAGGCTCACTCTGAGGAGACAGCACACACTAATGCTGACCAGTCCACACACAACTGAAGCCTAAGACACAGTCCACAAGATTGCTGTATACCTACATCCCTTGATTTTTGTGTCATTTATTTATTTATTTATTTATTTATTTATTTATTTATTTTGGCGGAACCGGGGATTGAACTCAGGCCCTTGCACTTGCCAAGGAAGCGCTTATTCCACTGAGCCATCTCCCCGGCCCCTGATTTTTGTGTCTTTTAAAATTGCTTGCTACAGTCCTTGCTTCCCTGCCCACATGTTAACTATGGTTTTTGTTAACTGACCTGGATTCTGCTTACCCCTGTCCTTGCTTCCCCACCTACTTCTAGCTGGGTTTTTTTTTTTTTTGTTGTTGTTAGTTTGTTTTTGTTTTTGTTTTGTTTTGTTTTTTGGCACTGGGGATCAAAGTCAGGACCTTGTGCTTACCAGGGAGGCACTTACGCCACTGAGCTATATGGATGGTTATCCCAACTATCAGTCAAACACTTAACCAAGATTTGATGAACATCCAAGACACATTGGACACTCTCCTAGAAGAGATTTTTTTTTTTTTTGTCTTTGTGAGATATGGTCTTGATATGCAGTTCAGACTGGCCTTGAGCTCACTTTGTAACCCAGGCTTCTCTTGAACTTCCAATGATCCTCCTGCCTCAGCCTGTGACAGGAACTGAGAAAAAAGTAGGGGGTAGCTATTGTTGGCTACTGTTAGCCAAATTCTGAAAAGCAGCACTGCCATTTAATATGTGGAATGCTAATCACTGTAGCCTAATACTGGATGTTCTTTGAAATATATAGAAGGGAGAAGATATTAGATGTTTTATTAAGTTATTTATTTCCCATATAACTAGAATAGGACCAATTCTCTCTCCCACCCCCTAATTAGATGAATTACCTTTATCTATTTCCATTTAGCTGACAGTGAGAGTTTGAGATGACAGACTACTTGGACTCTATCCCCAGAGGTTGTGATTCAGCAGGTCTGGGGTAGGGCTTGGCAATCAGTTCTTTAAACAGTCCTCTGCTTGATTCTGCTGTGTACCTAGCACCACACCCATTCAGCACAGCTAGGTGACAGGAAGTAGAAGGTCACACGTGGCCCAGCCCAGCCCTCCAGGGCAAAAGTCAAGATAAGGTTGGGGAACTTGATAAGAGTTGAAAGTATATCTTTTATCGGGTAGGGGCTGGTATGTTAACTAATGATGAGCAACCGTTTGGGGGAGAGAAAAAGAAGATCAGAAAAAGGGACAAATACTATAGATGCTTTCATATACAATATTAATCTACAGTGGTTGGAACTGTGTGGCTATACAATGATGAGAAAACACTCATTTTAGGCTCACAAATGATAATATGCACATGGGTATGAAGAACCATCCATAGGAGAAGGATGTAATCATATTATTCTGTCTGATTCTCTAATGCGAGTCATCACTTCTCATACATGTTATTGCCAATTAACTCTCGCATTTCTCAGTGCAAATACATTGGATCTGTTAGTTCAAAAAGCCTTCCCCAAAGCATTTTCTGTACACTTACTTTGAAAAGGAAGCTCTCCGCATGGTAATGGATGGTATGTATGTCCACTTCACTTCCTATTCCTAATAAATACCAGTTGGTCATTGTATCTTCATTCATTATGAGGCCCGGGAGATTTCCAAAAATCTTGCCATTAATGGCTAGAAAAGGTGAAAAGAAAATGGCCTTTGGTCAGTGAGAAGACCGCACTTAATTTGGTTTCAGAAATGGTTCTAGATCTTTAGGAAATCAGTATTCTTATGTATACTAACTCTCCCTTATCCATGTCCTTGCCATTCTAGATCTAAAATTCAGATAACCAAGAAATCTTTATGTCAAAAAAGCTAGAAAAGAGAAATGCCAGTTGGTTTTCCAAAGCTTTATCTTGGATGACACCGTTTGTTTGTTTGTTTATTCAGAACATCTTTGTGAAATAGGTTACAGGCTCATTGGTAGGAAGCCGAATTTATACCACTGTACCAATGAGTAGCCTAAGCCATACCCAAAAGAATCAAAATTATATCCATGAATATTGAATGAATTTGAAGTTGTTACTTTAATATTTCACTTTCTGAGAACTAGTTTAAACCTGGCTGAATCCCTAAAAGGAAGGCTTCACTTTTTTTTGACAAGCTGGCTTCATAAGGACCAAGAAATGGAGGGTGGTGGGCGGGAGGGTGGAAGGAAAAGAAAGAAAAGAATGAATATGTGCTACATACATTGCCAGCTTCCCTGAGGGATGCAGTCATTATGTACTGCCAACATGTACTACTAATTGTTTTTAAAGGCTGAGCTTATACAGTGATGACTCTTACTTGTCCACTTCCTGCGAGCTGTTTATTCTGTGTACCACCAAATATGCCACATTCATGAAAGACAGCAACAGTGGGAAAAGTAGCTGAACTGGGAATCAGGCCACAATAATCTAATTTGTATTAACAACTAGCTTTGTAACCTTGGGCAGGATTCATCTACCTACGCAGACCTTGGCAAGTGAATCAGGATGTGTCAATCTGAGCTCTTATCAAGTCAAACAAACAAAAAACTACATTCAATAACATAAAATTAAATAACAGACACACTGAAACAAAATTCAGTGATAGTGTCTCATGTCCCAGAGAATTAAACCAAATCCTTAAATTTGATCAAACAGGAATTAGGCTACTTAACATAAAGTATACCAATAACTGGCAATTCATTTTTGAAAAAGTTCCTTTTTTTTTTTTTTTTTTTTTTTTTTAGTTTAAAGACCTCAGCATTCAGAGCCAGGCACAACTCAGTGACTCTGCTGCCAGTCAGCCAGTGCTTAGGCTGCTATATGCCGATAAAAAGTGTCAAAGGATGTTGCTCAGTCCAGGTCCCCCTGAGAAGAGAAGGAGGCTGAGGGCCCCTACAGTGACAGGAGTTTCCATGAATCTATCTCAACAGGGCCCTCTCTTTAAATCCCCAATATACCATGCATCTTGTTGCTCTCTTCAAAATCATCAGTGCGCTTAAAATTCCGTGGATCTTTATTGAGATACTTCTTAATATTGTCATCCAGATACCAGGATTCATTCTCATCAAATACCAAAAACAACAGAGCAAATTCATAATCAACATCGCTTCTCCTTCCCTTTTCATTCAGTATTCCTTCTCGGCAGGTGATCAGAGGGCCCATCAAACCACTATATGTATCCTGGAAGAAAAATTAACCAGATTAGATGAATGAGTAAATAACTTAATAACATTCCATTCTATCTGCCATGATTCTGCTGTAGGATCTAGAAATTGGTTCCTTTCTTTCTGGATCACCCCCCTCAGCTCATTCTATCTAACACCATCAGATTACTCTCATCACTCCTGAATCCCGAAACCTTCAGTGACTTTTCCACAGCCTACAGGATGTAGAACAAAATCCTTGACATGATTTTAATTCTCATGATTTTTTCTCCGCAGTAAACCTTCTGGCTTAGCCTTCTCCACTGCTTTCCTTTTGGCTTCTACAGGAGAGCCATGGTTTTAGGAGTCAGTGCACCTTTCACTGTCCTGTTTTCAGCTCTGCCTATAAAGCTCCTTCTCAGACTCTCTTCCCAAGCCCTCTTGGTACCCTTGACAGCCCACCCCTCCTACAGAATTCATCACATTCAGAGTCATGACAGTTCCCAGTGTAGACAGGTATGTATGATTTTCTTAAAGTTGTATCTCATCAAGATAAGAATATTTGCTTTTGTTCCAGCATTTGGGAGCATCATGTGTGTATCATAAGTACACAGTAAATATTGGTTGGATGTACAAATGAATAAACACATTCCCACTATTCTAATTTTTAAATTTGTAAGTGCCTTAAGTGTCTATATTCTGAACTCTAGTGGATCCAGAACAAGTCAAAGGTATTAACTCAAGCTATCTAATACCTGAAAGGAAGGGTAAAATAGTCCCTTAATTCTTAAAATAATGGGCAATCATTATCATTTTATATCAGATATGATTTGGTTTGGACTTTGGTTTATGACATAGAAAAACATTTATCAGTCTACTAATCATTCAAATAGGTTCATAATTTTAGTTATTATGTTTGGGACATGCTTTCATTTCCTGTGCCTGGTAATGACTTTGAAGTTAATAGATTTTGAGTCTGTGTATGGTGGCACATGACTGTAATCCCAGTGCTTGGGAGGCTGAAAACAGAAGATCACTACGAGTCTGAGCTGCTTAGTGAGACCCTATAACAACCAAATACATTTTAAAAAAAGAAATTAATAGATTTCATACATCTAAAATCAAACAAGTTATATTCTAAGATCTTTTTTATCATCCATTTATATATCCTCTTTTGTTTCAAGTTACTGTGCATGTTTTTTTTTTTTTCTTTTTCCTGAGACACAATCTCACCATGTAGCTGGCCTTGAACTTTCTTTTGTAGCCCAGATTGGCCTCACGCTCACTGATCCTATTTCCTCAGCCTCCCCGAGTGCTGGGATGATAGGGTGAACCACCATGCCCTGTGGGAGGCACAATGACTCCAGGCCTCCAATCCTATTGCACGTGGGTTTCCAGGTTCCTCCTCCCCTACCTCTGCTGAGCTAGGTTCCTAGTTCTTACCCCACCTATTTCCCATAAGTCTCCCGCTATGCCCAGGAGGTGGGACTTCCTGTCATAGCCCGGTTGCCTAGTTACTCGCGCCTTTTACCCGCCAACGTCATTTCCCTATGCCTCCACTATATATACCCAGCACCTCCCCTAAATAAACGGGACTTGATCAGAATCCTGTCTCCATTCTTTGCATCTCCTGTCCTTTGTCCCCTTTTCAATTTCCCGCTCCTCCCCCAGGTGACCTTCGTTGACTGACCCGCTGGTTCGGGACAATGCCCTCTTTCCTTATAAGTTCTAAATTTGGTAATTAAAATACTGGGGTTTTCTTTTTTTAAATTTTCTGTACCTAAAATCAATGGTTAGTAAATGTTTTAGGATAAAGCACCAGATGGGCAATGTTTTTTCTTTATTGTACTTTAGGAGTCATTGCTAGTGTTTCTTTCACAAATCCCTGCCAGAGTTGGAATGACATTACTCAGTTAGCAACCACAATACATAAAGCACCTTGTTTGCTCCCCCCAGCTTACCTTCACAAAGTTTACTGTTGAATAGTAAACCCATGGGATACAATTGGGATCCGAGGGCCCTGGACCTGATCTCTTAGGGACATTCCATCTGTAAGTTCTAATTTCTCCTGAAATGAATGAGAAGAAATTATTAGAGTGGCTTCTGTTGCAAAAGATTTCTTGAAGAAATACAAGCAGATCTCTATGTATATTAATTGTTTACTGTTCAAGATAATAACTCATTCATCAGAAATGTTCTTTTTTTTTTTTTTTTTTTTGAGACAAGATCTCTCTATGTAGTTCAGGCTAGCCTTGAACTCATAATGTATTGGAGGCTGGCCTCAAGCTCAAGGAAATCCTTTCTCCTCAGCCTCCCAAGTGCTGAAATTACAGATGTATGCCATCATCCCTGGCTAGAGATATTCTTATTCAACTGATGCCTTGATTTCTACAATTTCAGAATGCAATGATACATATGACAATCTACCTGTCTAAATTCTTGTAGGAAAAATTCTTTTTGTCACATTTTAGTTCATTCTCCCCATGCCCATGATCCTTACCTCCAAAGTTCTTGGAAGTCCAGGAAGCAGAGAGCTGCTGTGTCTGCCTATCCTTACCGCTGGGACACAGCAGCCTGTTAGGCCATCACCCCAGCTTGGTCACAGCCCTACCATCCTAGTTTCAGACTGTTGTAAGGATTAAATGGCATAATGAAATTAAATACATAGGGTTGAGGCCCACATTGCAGTCAATAAATATTAAGTTTTCTCTAAGCTAATAACAAATGAGTTTCTGTGGGTAGACACCATACCGATGCATTCTTCATGGCCGACTCCTGACCTTGTCTGGAGTAAGCATCAATATATCAATGTTACCTAGCAAGATAAGCACACTGCAAGTGTCCCAAATAAAAGCTACATTTAAATCACTGTCTCCTTTGAGCTATGTCCACCAGAGCAACAAACCTACAGCTCAGTCTGTGTGCACCAAAGAACAAGTTATATTTACATGTAACTTTGCTCCATTTCCTAATATATCAGTGGGTAGCAATACAACTTTAGATCTACTGTCCACTATATGTCATTAAAACCCTTTGCTTTATTAATATCAAGATAAACCACTGATGTTTACTTTCCTAAGTACATATGACTTCAGGGGTAGTATTATTAAAGTTGGAATAATCCATTATTTGTCCAGCAGTGAGCATAGCAATAAATGTAAAGACATTCAGTAAATTTTGTTGAATGGCTTTTTTTAAAAAGATACTTGATAATAGCTATTTACTTTTATCTGATGTTAATTTTCTCTCCTTTTCTTATGCATGTAGTTTCTTCTACAACTTGTTTGGATTTCATGCAATGTTAGTGTCTTCCTCGTCACATCAATCTCTGGGGTTTCCCAGAATTTTAAGTCTCGTAAAAAAAAAGCAAAACCGCCTATCCTGAGTTCCAGCAGGAAATATGTGTGCTTGTTCCATTCTACTCCATTCTCCTCCCACCACCATGACCTTCATCTCCAAAACTGTTGGAGGCCAGCAAACAGAAAGTGGCTGTGTCTGCCTGTCCTTACCACTGGGACAGAGCAGCCTGTCAGGGGTCACTCAGCTTGCTCATAGCCCTACCAGAGGGCTACCTTGATGGGCATCTTTCTTTCTTTTTTTCTCTTTCTTTCTTTCTTTCTTTCTTTCTTTCTTTCTTTCTTCCTTCCTTCCTTCCTTCCTTCCTCCCTCCCTCCCTCCCCCCTTTCCTTTTCTTTCTTCCTTCCTTCTTTCCTCTGTGGTTGGCTTCAACCATGAATAATTAGTAACTTTATCTAATTGCTTAATAGTAAGAGATTTGACAATTTCCCACTAAGATCAGGAGAAGAATAAGACAAGGCTTTTCTCACATAAATGCTTCTCAACATCTGGCCACAAGTCCTACTTAATGAAGTAAACAAGAAAAGGAAATAAAAGATAAGGACAAAATCAAACTGTCTGTTTTCAGATGACATGATTATGTAGGAAATCCAAAAGAATGTAATTAATAAGCAATCATAGTAAGATGTACAATACAAGGTTAATACACAAAGGCCAATTACTTTCCTGTATAACACTAATGAACTAGCAGAATTGAAAATTAAACACACAGTCCTGTACCATCCTAGCACTCCCCAAACTAAAATATGTAGATACAAATCTTAAAAAGTGCAAGATATATAGAAGAAAACTACAAAATGGATGAAAGACACTAAGAAAGATAAATGTAGAAATATTCTTTATTCATAGATAGGAAGATTCAATATTGTCAAGACATCTGTTTTTCTCAATTTGATCCATAACATCAAGACAACCGCAAATAAAACCCCAATGTTGAGGGAACGCCCAGACCCAGTCCTAGCCCAGGGCCGGTGAGTGTGTGGGAGAGCTTCTGGCTACCCTGTGCCGGCGGGACCTACTACTGGTCCCAGCCCAGGCACAGTGTGGGTGAGACCCTCTTCCACCCCCTTGGGACACCCCCCACCACTCCACAGTACCTCCCCCACCCTGCCCACCAAGTAGGAATTTCTGCCGCGTTCTGGGAACCCCCAGACCCAGTCCTAGCCAGGGCCCGGTGAGTGTGTGGGAGAGCTTCTGGCTACCCTGTGCCGGTAGGACCTACTACTGGTTCCAGCCGAGGCGCAGTGTGGGTGAAACCCTCTTCCACCCGCTTGGGATGCCCCCATCAATTCATAGTACCCCCACACACCCCACACACAGGGTAGGAATTTCTGCCGTGTTCTGGGAACCCCCAGATCCAGTCCTAGCCCAGGCCCAGTGAGTGTGTGGGAGAGCTGCCTCCCTTACTCCACCTTGTCCCCTCCCGACTCAGTTCAGGCCTGGCATACAGGCCTGGGATGAAACCCTGCAGCTGAAATCCCTGCAGAGAGTGTACAGGATAGAACCACCCCAGCTAGTCCAGGAGCAGAAAATCTTGCCAGAGGGGCACAACAGGTTCACCCCCAATGGCAGCAGCAGGAAGGACCTGAGCACAGCAGCCAGACCCAAGCCAGGCACAGCTGGATAAATCTAAACTTTGTAGATCTGCACCTGAACTTCAGTACATGCTAAGGTTATAAATGCAACAAAGATCTATAACAAAGGTCAGAAGACAGTGCTACACAAAATGACGAGAAGGAACAAAATGCAATCTCAGAACCCAAGCCCACCACAACAAGTGCAGAGGACACTAACGCAGAAGAAATTGGGAATCACACAGCTGAAAGCAATGAATCAATGGCTTCTGAAATAAAGAAACAGCTGCAGAAAGGTACAGAGGAACTCAGATTGGAAATAAAAAAAGAAATCCCTGAATTAATAACATCTGCAGTAAAGAATCAAGTGCAGAAACATATGGAGGAAACCCAATGCCAACCCAGAACAAGTGCAGAGGACACTAGCTCGGCTCAAATGCATGAATTAATAGCAGATAGTAAATAGGCAACAGCAGAAAGTTATAGAGGAACTCACAGCGCAATTGTTTTCTGAAATAAAAAAAGAATTCTCAGAACTCATAGCATCTGAAATAAAGAAGCAACTACAGAAACATAGGGAGGAAACCCAATATGAAAAAAACACTTCAGTAAAAGAATTTATAACTGCTTCTAAAGAAGATATATAAAACCCCAGTGTTATTTTATGGATACTAACACACTGATTCTAAAATTTATGGAAGCAAAAGGCCCAGCATATCCACCTCAGTATAGGAGGAGAGCAACTGAGGATGGCTGGGGAGGGGTAGAGAGAGTTGGTTACTAGGCACAGTGCTACAGTGAAGTAGGGGTGAATAAATTCTGGTGTCCTATTACACAGTGGGGTGACTACAGTTAACAAAAATCCATTGTATATTTTAAAATAAAAGAATTTTTCAAGTTTTTATCATAAAGAAATAACACATATTTGAGGTAATGGACATGACAATTACCCTAATTTGATCATTACATGATATATGCATATATTGAAATGCACCATTACTCTCATAAGTACATATAATGTGTCAATCAAAATTAAAAAGAAATAACAAAAAATAAGAGTAGAATACTTACCTAAAAGCTACAGTAATCAAAACATTATGGTATTGGCAAAACAACAGACAAATAATAAAGAGCCCAGGAATAGAAGTACATAAATATTAGCAATTGATTTTTGACAAAGTAGCAAAAGCAAATCAATGGTGAAAACACAGTCTTGAATAAATGGTACTAGAATAATTATACATCCATGTGGGTGAGTATCTAGACAAAGATTTTATATCTTTTACATAAATTCACCAAAATACATCACAGACCTACATGTAAAAGCAAATCTA
>NW_004524785.1:3660788-3667961 GCF_000260255.1 Octodon degus | reverse complement strand
TCAATATTTGAGCTAGCATCACTCCCAGCACCATCTTAATCATCCTCACCGGGCATCACAGAGACAAGAGTGGACTTCCTGAAGCAGTTGGCCAGTGGCTTCCTACTTGTGATGGGGGCCGTTTAGCCTTAATTGTGTTCCTCTAAGAAGAACACACCAGAAATTTGTCATTGTCACCTCTACAAAAATTTATATCAGCACAGTGAAAATCCCCAAACTGTTGCTTATTTCAAGAAGAAGAAGAAGCTGAAGAAACCCAGAAACCAGGAGGGTGAGATGTTCAACATCAAGAAAGACAGAGAGCAGACTTCAGAGCAGTGCAAGGTAGATCAGAAAGTGGTGGACTCAGATTTTAGCAAAAATCAAAGCTGTTCCTCAGCTCCGGGGCTACCTGCGATCCGTTTTTGCTGTGACAAATGGAATTTATCCTCATAAATCAGTGCTCTAAATTTCTTACTAAGAACCTAATTAAATAACTGATACATAAAAAAGAAAAGAAAAGAAAAGAAAAGAAAAGAAAAGAAAGAAAGAAAGAAAGAAAGAAAGAAAGAAAGAAAGAAAAAAAAGAGAAAACAAGCAAGCAAGCAAAGCAAAGTTAGATGGCTTTGGGTATAGAGATGATTTTGCGATGACACCGTCACAATCCATGAAGAAAAGCAATTAATAAGCTGGGCTTGTCATTACAATTAAAAACTTCTACAACAGTTCAGCAACATGAAAATAACCTGATTAAAAAATGAAACACCTGCAATCTCAGTACTCTAAGTGGCTGAGGCAGGAGAATCACAAATTCCAGCCAGCTCAGGCAACTTAACAACTTAGACGTAGTGAGTGGCAAAAAAAAAAAAGCTGCTGTTTACCAAGACCAGGCCAAGTTCTCTACCCCTCTGTATTTTAATCATTTGTTAAACAGACATAAAATTATCATACTCCATCAATTATAGGATACAAGCTTTTAATATTTTAGCATATCTGAAGTTAGGATATAATTTTTACTCTGTAGCATATTATGTTTTTATTGGTAGCATGTTTTTCTTCATTAACAAATGAAATAATGAATATTATAATCAGTGGTGTCAGAATTGATGAATTATGATAGTGTCTATCTTGTTAGGTCGTTGTAAGGATAAGTGAGGTTTTTTATGATTTTTTTGTTTTTGTGCAGGGTCTCACTGCAGCTCGGATTCGTGGTGATCCTCCTGATTTCTGCCACCCTAGTGCTGGGATTACAGGTGTGCATCACCACGCACAGACTGATTCCATCAACAGCTCAGAGTGCCTGGGGGCAAGGCTGGTGCAGCATGTGATGCCAGGGATCAAACCCTGCCCCCGCACTTACCTAAGCAAGCGCTTAGTCCACTGAGCTATACTGCCGACCCTAGGATAACTGAATTTTTAGTCTTCTTTTTGTTTTAAATATAAAGCCTGAATCTGGCACAAGATTATATTTAGTATGTGTCATCCATTATTATGGCTTGTGTCCAGATGTTCCCCCAAAAGCTCATGTGGGCATAGGTAGGGCTATTCAAAGGTGACTGGATCTAGAATGGGTGATGCAGGGATTGAGTAGGTGATGCTGGGATCAAGGCTGTGGGACCACCAAATCAGTCCACTCACTGAGTTGGCATAGATCTGGATATGGATAATGGGAAGTCATTGTTTGCTGCCTGCTGCTGCTGTTGCTTCTGTCTTCTGCCTGCCATGAACCATTTTTCTTCTGTGAGTCCCTCTGCCATGTCAACCTAACTTGAAACCACCCATATATGGACTGAAACTTCTACAACCTGTGAGCTTAAATACACCTTTCCTTCTTTAACTTTGGGTATTGCATATTTTGTCTAAGTAATGAGAAAAGTAACAAAGATAGCCATTATTATTTCTTACTATTCTCTGAAGTTGGGCTGGGGAGATAGCTCAAGGGCATAAGCGCCTGCCTGGGTAAGCCTAACGTCCTGAGTTCAATCCTCAGTACCACAAAAAAAACAAAAAACAAAAAAAAACCCTATTCTCTGAAGTTGCTAACGGAGCCCTAAAAATGTCTGTGGATAGTAGGTTTTTATACCAGCAGTGACCAGGTGACAGTTCAAACACATTGACATTAGGATGAGTTCACCAAGAACCCGGAGATCAGAAAAGGGTTGTATCTGGTGTCTTCAACAGAATGGAGCACACCTCTAGCATATCTTACCTGGCTTTGTAGTGGGCACTTGGAGTCCTTTCCCACTGTCCATGTCTTCCACACCTTGGGCTGAGATAGAGTAGGGCCTGCTGGCTTTGTTCTTAAATATGATCAAGATGGAGTCACCCACTTCAGCATGAATCATTGGACCTAAAGGCAAAACAAAGGACTGTGTGCACTAGTATTGCTCTCTCCAACACTGCTGTAATTTAAATGTAGCAGTATTCAGCATAATAAAACAAAGGCTAGCTTCTTCACTAACACACTACCTTTAGAGGGCAATATTGTGTGGTATTAAATACTGTGTAGTGTTTAGCAATAGAACCAACCCAGATTCAAATATTGCCACCTTCACTGATAAGAGACACCCTGCGTGAGTCATGTAATCTTAGTATCAATTTCCTTATCTGTAAGACAAGTTTAATAATACCTTTCATGGGGGGTTATAATAAGAATTAAATAAGACAGTGTATGTAAAAAGCTCATTTCAGTTCACTGAAGCATAACAAGTATTCAATACATGCTTAGCTTCTTACTAGTACTGAGAAATCACCTCTAAGAAAGGCCATATCCACATGAAGGGGCAGATGTGGATGTAATCTCCCTATATAAGTCAGTCTAAAATTGCTTATCTCTGGGAAATGGATATCATAATGTGAAGATCCAATGAAGTAAGGTATGTTAAAGAGATTTGAAATATAAAAGTGAAATAAAAACAACTGTGTATAGATTTGTGATCCACACAGCAATTTCACTAACAATGCACATCTAATGCTGCTTTTCAATATGTAGAAACACTGAGGAGACATGCGCCCTCCAGCCCTCATCTGTATACTTCTCTGTTGGGAGCAGGCAGCCTGCGTGCCCATGGAGACGTGCCCATACACTGCGGGGAAAGCCCCTGCCAGCGCGACTGCCCAACCGCCTCAGGCAAGCCAGGTGCCTCTCACCCTGCAGTGCTCATAAGTGCTCGCCCTGCCCCACCACAGTGTGCGAAATGCAGTGGCTTCCTGGTGTGTGGCTTCATGGTGAGTGGATTCCTGTTTTAGAGGCAACTCAGACCTAAATGCCTGAGGTTCTCTCTTGGCCTTATGGCAGATTCTACACTCACAGGGAGGTACACTCAGAGCCAGGGGTGTGGCAACACTGATCTGTTCCTCGCTGATTCCAGTGATAGTTTTGATTGTTTTTCTGAGAAATGCGCCACTAAAGGCATCAGTGAATGTAAAATTTGTTAGACTATTATCTTCAGAAAAAAAAATTCAGCATAATCAAAACATTTCCAAAAGAACTTTTTTCTATTTAAGTGAAAAGTTGCAACATAATTCCATATATGTTTTTAATAGTGAGGACAAAGTTAGATAGATGTATGTGTATGTATTAAATAATTATTTGTATATGCATTACCACTTAAATTGCACCTGTCTTGCTCCACTGCTAAGAACAAATGCCTTCTAATTTATAGAGTATCAGGACAAAGGGCCCAGTGGTGAACTGAGATGTCTGTTATGTGCCTTTTGAGCAATTCTAAGAGGCCACATCCCTCCTTAAGCTGCAAAAAATGAGTAGATGGCCTCAACTTCCATAGACAAGTGATAAAATCACTGAAGAGAAACAAGCCAAGCTCTTTGGAAGTACACTTGACCTCCTCAGCAGGGCCAGTACCTTTCCTTCAGAGATCTGTGAACATTTATGGCTCAGATGAATGGATGCTCTACTTCAGTTGGCTCCTTCGTTTGTTTTGAGAAATAAGTTCAAGTGCCAAAGTATAAAGGCTATAGAAGTGGGGGGAGGGTGGGTGGACCACTTAGTATATTATCAAGCTGGGAGTCAAAGCATCTTATCTGAATACTAAAAAGTACTACTGAGGGCCATACTGCTATATAGGTTACACTGTGCATTTAAAAGCAGAACAGAATTTCCAAAAGTCCTCTATATTTGCCCTCTGCTTTAAAATCTCAACTTCAAGATAGGTTCAGGCTTGGTAATTCCCCAGTGTGAAGAAGTAGGGAAGGAAAGCTAGAGCTTATGTGGTGGCCAGGCCAGGTGCCCACTTTAGACAGCAAAGGCTGCAGAGAGGTCCACTGAATCCTAGGAAGGTCATGGGTTGAGGCCGCCCTAACTGAAATCAGACCTGTTATCCCTCAGCACCTATCTCACATAAAGACATGCTCTTTTATCATAATTATGTTTATGATGTGTTAGTATGAAACTATGCATGAATAACCCAGGGCCTAAAAAGTCCTGATGTTCTGAGACATCAAAGCATTTCAAAGTAAAATTTCCTTGTTCCGTAGAGAAGTGGGGCAGAAGCCCAAGAGATTAGACACGGGTAGGCTTCCCTGTGTCTAACTGAATTCTTGTTTGTGTGTCGCCTCATATTCCTCTTCGCACATCACTGCCTGACAATGGCTGAGCGGGAAGACAGTACACCTGATGAATGCGATCATGCTGCTCTCCCACGCCTTGTCAGTCTTGCAGGACATTGTGTGTGGGTGTGTGTGGGGGTGGTGTGCATGTGTGTGCACGCACATGCTTCAGGCTAGCAGCACATGGCTAAAATCTGTGCAGTACCCAAGAGTGCTAAGTGCTCCTCTCGAGGCGGTCGAGCCTTGATCTCCACAAATTCTCCATTGGTGTACTCCCTGTAAACCACCTTCTTGTACTGAGAGCCAATCCAGTTTTCAGTGTGGTTCATAAATATATCTCCATGTCTGCAAACCAGAAATTAAGACTGTTAGAAGAAAGGAAGGCCTCAAGTACTTCTTAGTAACTGGGGGCTACACTGGCTGTGATCAGAATCATCTTAGGAAGCTGGCATTTTGCACCACTCTCTGCAGTGGGGCCAAGACTCAGCACTTTAAATCTCCTTAGATTCTCATAGGGGCAACACAGAGCAGCTGACAGCCCACCTTCTGAAACAACTGACCCCATGCACTGCTGGGGGCTGAATGGGTCCAGCCCCAGAACCTCTCACAGGGAACCCTTGAGGGTGAGCTTCTCTTCTTTGTGTAACCTCGCACACAGCACAGGCATGCACATTCAATTTCCTCTTCCATCCTGTGCTCCTCTAAGTTGCATATACATCATTCCATACCTTGTGCTTTACCTCTTTGAAAGATCTCAAGAAAGCTTACATTGTATTTTGTACTTGTATTCATACACAAATATAGGTACATTCTTGTTATTCATGGTTGCTACGTTCTAGAAAATGACCAAGAACACTGAATTATAAGCTTGCTGTACGTGTGCTCCTGTTTAAAGACACTTCATTGGGGCTGGTGAGATGGCTCAGTGGTCTAAAGCACCTACTTAGAACAAGCTTAGCAAAGCACAGGGACTGCGGTTCAATCCCCCAGCACCACATGCCAGCCAGCCTGCGCCCCCTGGTGGGCTGAGCTGGCCACACACAAATAAATAAATTAATTAATTAATTAAAAAAAAAAGATAAAAAAAAATAAAGACACTTCATTTTATATGAGTGATTCATTAACTGAATTCAGTCAACAGCACTATAACTACTGCTTCAATGAAGCTTTTCTAACACACATATTTTTACCCCCTAAGGCACCTCTCAGCTTTCTTGTGCTTATAAGTACTGGATAGTGCTTTAACACTACTCTTTTATTGGCCATTTTAAACAATGAAATCACCAAAAGAAAGCAGACAAATGCAAAAACCATGGCATTAAATAGATCTCCTATGACTTGTTTACAGCAGGAGATCTGAAATAAGAAAACAGAACGCTTTGACTTCAGCTGAGAATGTGTGCATCGGGCAGCTTACATTTTCCACAGCTCTACACATATCTTCAAGTGACCACAGAAGTGCTGTAAGAATTGGGAAGAGAAGGGAAAGGGCACGGGGGGGAGGAGACGGGAGGGATTTCATCTCCAAAATATGATCAATCTCATGTCCTTCCATTTGCTTCTATTAACTGCCTGTGTTAGAATCTGAGCTACCTGGACCACTTACCTTGTTTCCTAGAATTGTTCCTCAGCACTCTCCCAGCCACCTACACAATTCCCATCTGTCTGTCTTCTATACTGCAGGAAGAGTAGTCCTAACCTATAAGTTTGAGCAGTTTGCTCCTTAAGGGTTGTTTTTTGTTTTGTTTTTAATAAAGGTTTCACTGTGTAGTTCAGAGTGGCCTTGAATTTGCCATGTTGCCCAGGCTGGCCTTGAATTCATAATGATCTTCCTGCCTCAGGAAAACTTTTTATGACTTACCTCTGAGAGACTGCAGTGTGGCTCTCAAGACCCACCAGTCTGCCATTGCCAACTCCCCTGCCTCATCCCCATTAGTGGACCCCACCACACTGCATACTCTGCTCATGCTGAACCCCTGAACATAGTGTGCTTTCCCTCCCCTCCATGCCTTTCTTTACACACGCCTATCACTATGCCAAGAAATGCTTTCCCTCTCTTCAATGGATTACTTCTCGCCCCAGCTGCACCTCAGCTCCCTTTTCTCAGCCCCAGCCTCACATACAATCTGTTTTGACATCTTCCTCACAGACCATGAATTCAGGACAGAAAATGACCTCAGCTATCCTTTGTCATTCTGTGTCACCAGCACTTTGCATGGCACATAGCACACAGTTGGTATTCAATTAATGCATATATACCTTCTGTTCTACACTCAAAAAGGAAGTGAACTTTTCTTCTACTTTCATTTCCCATAAGTTCTAACAATGCTTGTGATGACCAGCACAGAGCCTGGAGCCAGGCTCTCGTGTCCAGCTTTCTTCCTGTATAAAGTTGGGCGATGACAATGCACCTCCAGAGTTGCCACAAGGAATTGTATGAGTTTATGCTGGTAAAGCACAGTGTCAGGTATATAAGCACTTTATCATCATCTCAAGCGGAGGTTATATGAGATTCTTAGCAAAAAAAACAATCGAACAGGTCAAATATGTATCACATGTGATTTGTAAAAGCCTTAGCAAAATGCCTGATGCATATATGTGCTAAATAGATGATGATTATTAAGA
>NW_004524785.1:3659111-3660368 GCF_000260255.1 Octodon degus | reverse complement strand
AAAAAAAAAAAAAAAAAGGTGGTCTGAAAAACAGACACAACCCTACTACAGCTTTGGAGCAAAAATAGAGGCACAGAAACAGGTCCTGAGGGGATTTTGTGCCTGGGCTCCTATTACAGACATGTACAAGTGTCACTAGGAGAATACATCATTTCCGTTCTGTGCCTAATATTTACCTATAGAACGTGGTGTACTGTGAAACAAGCCCTCATCTCACTTTGCTCTTATTCACTTCAAGCAGTAACGTGTAGGGGAGGGAGATGATTACAGCATTATCCTTTTCCTCCCCAACACTTGGGAGAGAGACCAGAGCTGAAGACAGACATCCCTGCTAGTCCAGAGGAATGGGGGCCTCAAAGAGGGGTTAACATGAGTCACAAGAAAATAATGAAGGCTCTGTTTCTTACACACTTGTGGGGTGTGTACACACAGTAAAATTACCATAAATTTTTTTGCTTCAGTTGCTGCAGCTCTTTAGGAAATAACCACTTCAGAAAAGCCCAAATCAGTATACATTTCATTTTCTGCTATGCTAACATTGGTTTTTAGTTCGTACAAGATGGATGTCCCCATAAACAAATGGATTAGTGAAGAAGTGCATGATTTTAAATCTTCTTATCCTGAAGACAAATCTTCAACATAGTCATTTTCCTTTTTTAAGCCATAAAATGACATTAATACACTCTCTTTACCAGAACTATAACATTTCAAAACAAAGGTCAGCTAATAACAACAAGTAAGAAAAAAACTATGTTACCATTAGGAACAGCAGAGTCTAGAGCTGTTAGTGAATGCCACAGCCTATAGGACTTGTATGAGGTGCAGCCAAGTTAGTACACCACGGAGAGGTAGAAGTAGGTGATAATAAGCAACAAAAAAGTCAGGGGCAGGAAAGGTAACATATTGGAGAAAACATGGATTTACCTTCAAAAGATATCTGTTCAATTCTGCCAATAACTAGTTGGACAACTTAACTATTTGAACCCAAGTTTCCTCATTTGCATTTGGGAGAGCAATAGACAGCAGGCTGTTGTGAAGTGGACAGTATTAACTTTGGGGGAGGAGGACTAAATTGGCACCTGATTTCGTCCTTGTGTAACTCTATTCCAGGACACCCTGGAGAGTTGATTATTGGACTCTGGGATCAGAGTAGTAGAAGACCAACACAAGCCTGATTGCTGATGTTTTGCTGTGTAGTACTGGCTGTCATCACTTTCAAAGACAGGTCAATCTTAAGGACTTTCTACAGGGCCTAAT
>NW_004524785.1:3654247-3658831 GCF_000260255.1 Octodon degus | reverse complement strand
TCCCTCTGTTGGGCCTATGTGCCCAGCCTACCTCCTCTTCCCTCTGTTGGGTCTATGTGCCCAGCCTACCTCCTCTTCCCTCTGTTGGGTCTATGCGCCCAGCCTACCTCCTCTTCCCTCTGTTGGGTCTATGTGCCCAGCCTACCTCCTCTTTCCTCTTTTGGGTCTATGTGCCCAGCCTACCTCCTCTTCCCTCTGTTGGGTCTATGCGCACAGCCGACCCCCTCTTCCTTCTGTTGGGCCTATGCGCCCAGCCTACCTCCTCTTTCCTCTGTTGGGTCTATGCGCCCAGCCTACCTCCTCTTCCCTCTGTTGGGTCTATGAGCCCAGCCTACCTCCTATTCCCTCTGTTGGGTCTATGTACCCAGTCTACCTCCTCTTCCCTCTGTTGGGTCTATGTGCCCAGCCTACCTCCTCTTTCCTCAGCTGTCGTCTGACCCTCAGTATCTGTGGGTAGTCCTGCCTCTTCAGTGCTTCCCTTCTGGGTACTCACTCACAGGCACACCCATCCATCCACAGCCACACAGCAGACCACTCACCACTGGAGGAGGCATATGGGACTGAGGCAGGAGTGCCCCCAGAAGGAGCTCACACTCTCTTACAGGCTGCAGATTCACAGTGTTCCTATTCTGTGCAGAAAATACCCCGGCACTTTTCGATTTCGATATGTGATAAATGTCTATAGAGCATACGCACTCCCACCGAAGAGACTTGGCGGCTTCGCCTGTGGTACCTTTCCCCTCCTGCGTCCAAGGGCTGCTTTTCGAACTCCCAGTTTTTGTTAGGGGCATAATCCCATTCTACCTCCTCAGCAGCGATGTAAAAGGTTCTTATCATCCCGTAGGGCTGCTCAGAAGGGTCCCTGTTGCCACAGCTGTTGACCTCATAGATCTGACCCATGCCTCTGTTGAAGTGGTGCAAGGTGGAGCAAAACACCTTGAAAATACCTAAAAAAGAAGGGGCATGGCATTATGCACACAGCTAGATTTTCTAAGCACCTGTGGTCTGCTTTTAGAAACCCTACCCATTTTATTTCAGAATCAGCAATTGGTAAGGTGAACTTTCAAAATACCAATTCTGTGGTATTTTAAAGCCAGACTCCAAAGAAAATAAAGTGCTTTGTATATATTTAGTTCTGGAGGAAAAACATCCTCTGAAGTTCATTTGCAATGGAAAATAACTTCTCTAGATGGTCCTTATTTTTCAAATCTACAAGATGATAATCACTCCAGGAAAATCACTATGAGTGTGATTATTTTAGTCTAGCCTAATTGAAAAAGAACTAGTTACTTGTAAGATGAATATTCTAGAAAAGTTCAAAGTAGGCCATTTTTCTCAAGTCATGGATTTTGCCCTGAAGGATTTCAAAAACTATAAAGCACAATAAATATATAAGGCATTGTTATAAAAGCCAAATGTATTACTTCATTAATGGCTTGAGTAAAGGAGATTCTCAAGGTCAAAGATACATCTACATTATACCAGTTGAAAAAGAAGGAAAAAATCACCTAGATTTCTCTACATAACATCAACAATCATGTCTGAGTGAAATTTATATATTTTTAACCTAAAATTACTCCCATATTGGCATCAGGTAGATATATCATAAGTGAACTCACCGTAAAGCCATACGAAACAAAACTGAGGTATTAATTCTCAATGCAATCATTGGATCAGTAGAGCCTTCCTTTCCCAGATACCCTGCTCTTAGAGGTGAGTGATTACTGTGCCTTTCATTAACCTCCACAATGCACGGAGAGAGAGCTTCAGTCTTGTTTCACATGTAACTCTGCTGTTAAATGCTCCCAAAGTAGCAATTCTGGGTAACAAGCACAGTCGACTTTGTGGGTGCCCAAGCTCCCCCACTGAACAGGATCGTCCTTAGGAAGGGTCTTTGTGAAACTGCAGAGAGGACACCTCTGAGGACTGACGTGTGAAGACCTCCCTGTGGACTTTATCTCTGGTAGCCCATGATGTACGTTCCCATCACAGCTTATCAGTAGTGGAGGAAGTTCTTCTCTAAGTGCAAAAAGATGTCTTCTTTGCAACCTACTTCCTGTGCCTTTCACTGAGAGCACTATTTCAGGACTCTTCTCAGCATATAGGTATGAGAAGGCCTGAGAATTAGTGAAATGACCAAGCTGTCAGGGAGCACAAACTGATGCTCAGCACCAAACATAAACCCAAAAACACTGTTTTGAAGCTCTCTAGAAGCCTCTGGGGCAAATGGTTACAATCAAGCACTAGAGTAAGCTAAATCTCTGAAAATACTCCAAACACCTCGATCTTTGAGTGTCTGTTTCTAAGGGTTACAATTTGGCTATTTCCCAACCTCCTCCCCTCAGTGGACTTGGAAAAATGCATTTAAAAGAACCCCACTGTGTTCAAGGCATCTCCTGGTTTGGGTGATTTATAATCACCTACACTAATGTGAAGAGGTTCAACGCTAGAAGAAATTTACAAGTTTATAATGCAAAGATCATAGAGCTCCTGGCCTCAGGCAGTTTGTGGGCAAAGGTTTTGAAGTTCAAGCTTCAAATTCTTAGATGATGACTAAACTGCATCTGAACTGTAGTTGCAGAGTGAGGTAAAGAAAAAGCTTGTCATTATGTATATCTACAATATACAAATAAAATCTAGTAAGAAAAAAAGAAGTAGCCTGTCCATTACTAAGTGAGACAGAGTTACCAAGTACTCATCTTGGATAGCATACTGGTCTATTAGAAAAAAAAAAATCCCTTTTCAGGGATATTAATTAAGAACATTCACCAGGATTTGTGTGGCAAAGTCATTTATTTATTTTTTTTTTAATTTTTTTTAAATTTTTTTTATTTATTTGAGAGAGAGAAAGAGAGAGAGAGTGAGTGTGTGTGGTGTGTGTGTGTGTGTGGCCAGCTCAGCCCACCAGGGGGCGGGGCTGGCTGGCATGTGGTGCTGGGGGATTGAACAGCAGCAAAGTCATTTAGAGGGTGCCCACTTCCTGCTTTGTGGATGTGGATGTTACCTCCCTGACGCTATGTAACTGGAGAAAAACAGCCAAGAACCTTGGGTTTGAATCGACACTATACCTGTTTCTACATCCGTGAAGTAATCAAAGTCTCCTGGTTGCTTCTGGGTGAGAGTATTTATGAAGATAAGCTGAAATTAAGTCACCAGAGGTGGACTCCTCAGGCTTACCTGCATGGTCTGCCTGCATGAACGCTGTTGTGGCCATGTGGGGAAACAGTGCCAGAGAATCGCGGTGCGTCCCTCGCAGGTGAATGGTGTTCCCTTGGAAATAAACTCCGTGCATGTCAGTGTCGGTACCCATTCCAATCAAGTGCCAGGAAACTCGATCCTTTTTGCACATGGTTAGGCCTGGTTGGCTGCCATACATGTAACCATTAATAGCTAGGGAGAAAGAAGAAGACAGTTAGAGCCCACCATAATTATGTGGATACATGACAAACACCATTCTAGCTAAAGCTCATTGGTGTATGCAGGACAGCGTGTAAGCTGTGTATCAGAGGTCATGGGTGAGCACAAACGATTATCCTTGTGCTTGATGTTCTTAGAGAGAGAAATATGCTTCCCCCCCATTCCATAAGAATGCCCATACTCAGAACAACTATCATATATATAAGTGGCCTTCTGGTATAATCTCATTGTCAAATAAAACAACTTTATGTCTGTCTTTTGAAGCAGTGGTCTTGGTACTTGTACTTATTTATTTATTTTGTATTTTGGTAAGGGTCTACAGGGTCTCACTACTAGATAGGACTCATAGTGATCCGCTGTGTTCAGCCTCTCAAGAGCTGGGATTACAGGCATGTGCCACCACGCCCAGTCTCAACTGCTGTCTCAGTGCGGGGTGGGGGGGGGGGCAGGCCCCGGATGGCAGGCAGGGGATTGAACCTCCAACCCCTGCTTATGCCTAGGCAGGCACTTATTTGCTCGGGCAAATCTGCTGAGCTATTTGGCCGGCCCTGGTATTTGTATTTAAACCTGGTAATATTATTAGAAATTCAAAGAAACCATGGGGCTTATGAGATGAACACAGTTTTTAGAGGGGAAAAAAGTTTGATAATGCTTTTGCAAATAAATGATCTTACTCTTATCCATCAAATGTTAAAAATAGTACTATAAAGTAGGGTAACTTATTGGATGACTTAGTAGAGAATTTTTTATTGGTTTGGAACTCTAGTTTAAAGGTTCTCTTATAATTAATGTGAATATTAAATCGAGATACATAATTATCCTTAAGCATTGCTTTGAAATAAATAGGCTGCATTTCCACAATATTAAAATGAGTTTCACAATGCCAAACCACGTTGGGGCTGAATTTTACATAGTCCACCCAGTTGTTTCATATTTTCTACATAAAGGCCTCTCTGGGGTAAGGAATTACTGTGTCTTTCCATTTCCAGCTTACGTTTTTATTTTTTAAATTTTTTTGGCGGAACCGGGGATCGAACTCAGGCCCTTGCACTTGCCAGGGAAGTGCTTATTCCACTGAGCCATCTCCCTAGCAGTTTTTTATTTTTTTAATTTTTATTTTTTAATTAATTATTTGTTTATTTGGTACAGGGTCTTGCTATGCAACTT
>NW_004524785.1:3624614-3654072 GCF_000260255.1 Octodon degus | reverse complement strand
TCAAACTTTTGTCCTTGCATTTGCCAGGCAGGCGCTTAGACCACCGAGCTATCTTCCCAGCCCTAGCTTAGCTTTTTATTGTCTACTAAGATATTCAAACGTTTCATATCTAGTTACAGCAAAACTTTTCCAGAAGAAGATATTACAAGTGCATTAGTCTATGCTTTCCTCTGGTCTGAGTGGGGACTGTGCTGGAACCATGGGAATCTGTAACTGGTTGCTGTGGGTTCCGTTTAACCTTGGACCTCTTTATTTCTTTGTTGGGAGGAAGGTTAGGGAATATATTTTTATTCTTCAATAATGTTTGAAAAGACAATAAATATATGTTATGCATGGATTAAAACAAGCAGCTTCGCACATGTCATTTTGCAGCCCTTGGAGTTGCGCTTTTGTCAACTACACACTTGCAGGCATGAGTTTGGACCTTTGCTCATTTCTCTTAGATGAGACTCTGGTGTTAATCACAGGAAAGGACCAGGTGGTTTGCTACTGTAACACTTGATATAGAGATAGGATGAGGAGACTAAGTAATTCCTCCCAAAATCCTGAGATACGAACAGCTAGTACTTCACAAATTAACCCTTTCAGCAGTCACTCCTACTACTTGATTAGAGATACACAGTTTGCTTTGTAAGATTATCACCTGTCATCTCTTGGGTTATCTGACTCAAGGTTATCTACATCTTGAGGGAAGGAATTTTGTCAGTAATTTTCTCAATTTTTGATGTATTGTTACTCTTTCTAGCTCAAATTTCTGTTGGTTATCTAAGGAATTTCAGAAGCAGTCATTAAGTTCCATAATATGCCTGGAAGCTACCTGTGAAATGGAAAGCATGAACTGCTTCACTTCAAAACCAAGAGCAACACTGAGAAACTCAAGACTGAGACGCTGACATGTTACAAACAAGCCCGTCACTGACAGGAGAGAAAGCCATTTGCCATACCATGCATTCGGTTGGACTTCACAAACTCTTTGTCTTCCTTGTCCACACTGATGGGACGCCTGGTAAACTTCTGAATGTTTTCATCAAGATACCTGCTCAGGTTCTCATCAAAGACTGTGAACAGGAGGTAAAACTCTTTGTCTATTCCTTTCTATGGAGAAGGAAGAAATGAAGATACAAAGAGTACATACTGCAAGAACTTCTAGCATTGCTTCACTTTTAAATTCTATACAACTTTATACATTTGTGTAAGGACTGACCAACGCTAGCCAGAGTCACTAGGTCACTTTGCAAATCAGGTCTCTGGGGATGACACTGATAGGTTTATAAGACACTCAGAGAAGTGTGTCCTTCTCATTATGCCCTTTCCTCTCCCTGCGTGACTTTCTCCCAGGACCCATATCCCTGCTCAGAAGCATTTGTACAGTGTGGCACCTACAGTGCTGCTCCTCTCCACCTGTCTCTTCTTACCACGGGTTGCCAAAGCCCGAAAAGGGAGGGAGAGAGGCATGGAGAGAACAGGAGATACAGACCCAAAGGAGGGAGTTTAACTCAATGGTTATGTGCAGAGCCTTAATTTTTTTAGAATAAGACTACTTTGCATTACTTCTAAGCTCATTAATCATAAGCAAAGTAGTCTTTAATTAAAATTGATTATTTATTTATTTGGTACAGGGTCTCACTACCCAGCTCAGACTCATAGTGTTCCTCCTGTCTCAGCCTACACAAAACTGGTACTACAGGTGTGCGCCACCACACCCAATTTTGGTGGCTAGCACAGGGTTCTGGGGCCAACATGGCATGCGGTACCAGGAATCAAATCCAGGTCCTTGAGCTTGCCCGGCAGGTGTTTAGATTGCTGAGCTATCTCCCCAGCCCCCCATAATTTTTTAAAAATGGTCTTATATCACCTACCCATATTCTATGACATCCATTCCCCTTTGGGAGAATTTTTATGACAGTTTACTGGAAAGGACTGCAAACATCTATTTCTATGCTCATCTCTCAACCTGCCTAGATGAAACCTGATCAAGTTTTTACCTATAGAGGAACTGACACATAATAATTATTTCTTGTGTTGAAAATAACTTTGGCTGAGTAGATTTCTCTCTCAACCAAATTCCAGGTGGAAGGTTGTTTCGGGTTAATATTTTCTCCCACAAATATTGTGTGAGTGGTCTTACTCTAAATAGTATTTGCTTGTGCAACAGCTTTCACCAAGGCACTCCTAGCAAACCTCAAATTTACTATTATATAGATACGGTGGAAAAAACCAGAATTACCTTACAAATATTTTCTGGTACTAAACTCTTTGGACCAGGAAGCAAGTTAGTATGCTGAGAAAACGACAGAGTTGGATACTGAAAGCCCTGTCTTCTGCTGACTTTCACAATTACTAGTTGTGCTTCTTAGATTATTAATTTCTTTGCCCTCCATTTTTTCAGCTTTAAAGTATTGATAAGCATTGTTTTACCTGATATTACTATTCAGACACAGTATAAATACTCAATTTATTATATGTATAACAGACATTTCTAGGGTGGGTCCATCATATGAGGAAATGAAAATCTGAGATGACCCAAGATGCTTCGTGTTCCCTAAACCTACAAATGTGTCTGATCCCAGAAGTGGTCTACATCATGCCAAACATCATAAAATATCCCACTTACATGAACTGGCCTGTTATTTGTGATTGGTGATGTAATTTGTTAAGTCAGTGGTTAAATGACTGGATTTTCTTCTTTACATAGTATATTTCATAGCATGTAGACATGGCTTGAAATGTTTTATTTTGCCCCACTCATCAGTGCAACATCTCAGCCTCTAAAAGTCAGGATTTGCAAGAAGTTATCTACACACTTTATTGTTCCTTCAGCCCAGGGATTAACTTCCAGTTCACAGAAATGAGTTTCAGTGGTTCTCAGCCTTGGCTACACATGGGGATCACCTGGAGATCTTATTTATTGGTCTGCAGCTTTTGAATAAAGGGTGTTTAAGGTGTCTCCTGGTATGGCCAAGTATGAGAAACCCTGTTGAGGAGAAGGATCCCAGTGGTATTCTACGTAGACCTCTGAAGATTTCAGAATCAAAGCATCACCAAGGCAACGAAATGGGCCAAATCCCAAATACAGTAAACAGAAATGCTAGGCTTCTGGGTAGGCACTGGTAGCTTTAGAAATTTAAATCTTAAAAAAACAAAAATGTCCTTATATAAAGACAAATTTCAAGAAAAAGGAAGAGAAATTGTTTGTGTAATTAACTTCATCATTATCCATCATTAACCATAGTGTTGATCTCTCCCACATACCACCCTGAATAGAACCTAGTGATGCTGGATAGCCTACCTGTGTCCCATCAGGCTTGAGAGCACCTCTTTTACAGACTAGCAAAGGCCCTACAAGGCCAGAGCTGGTGTCCTTGATAGGGTCAACAGCTGAGAAGTAAAGATAGGTCAGGCAAGGGGGATCACCATCTGTCGGGCTTACGCTTTCAGGCACTGTCCACCTGTAAGTGAAGGTTTCTCCTGGCTTAACATGTGCCCCTGGTTTCAAAAATCCTGAGGATATAAATGAAACAATTATTTAAAGCAACATCCAGGCTTGGGAGATAGCTCAGTAGAATAAGCACTTGCCTGGCAAGCGCAGGGTCCTGAGTTCAATCCCTGGTACCACAAAAAATAAAATAAAATAAAAAATAAATAAAGCAACATCCAAGAACAGTAAATTTGCTGGCCTGGGTTCCAGCCCTGGTATCCTCCTCTGATGATGACATAATTTGTAGGACAACTGTTTTCTTTTACATATCCTACCAAAGGCATCACGTCCAAAGTCTGCTGTTTTATGAGATAGAAACTTAAATCAAAAGATTGTCTCTTTTGTAAGCTCTATAATTTCTTTGTATCCAAGTACTATATTTGGGAAATATTTAAAAAATGATACTAGTCCATTCAGTAATAAAAATGCAAATCCATACATGCCTTCTGTGTGAAATATCTTGATCCTACAGAAGATACCCCAAAAAGTTAAATAAGAGACATATCTTCTAAAAGTTTGAAATTTGCGAGACTAAAGTAGGAAATAATCCAAATAACTGCGAGATAGCAGAAGTTAGTGTTCAAGATCACAAAGCTGATAAATGGTGAATTCAGGATTCAATTAAAGTCTGTTTGATCCTGTACAATTCTCACATTGTACAGCCAGAGAACATACTGGTATGTATGAGAGAACATAGGTTTCTCCCACTAGACAAGGCCACAACTTACTCTGCTTCTTGTCCTGTGCTTTGTAAAGACCATGAGTGAGATTGTGATGTTAACAAAAAAAACAGAAATCAGATTTCCCCTCAGCTTTCACCAGCAGAAAAATTCCTTGCAACCTGCAGCAGAGATTCTCTCCCTTTTAAAGAAGTAGAAGCGATGGGGAGAGGACCTTACATTGGCATCTACAACATTACTGAGGGGAAAGGAAAGAAACTAACATTTTCTAAGAACCGACTGGTCAGGCCCTGTTCTTGCAGCCTCTTCTTCCCCAAAGCGCTGTGAGATGAGTATTAGCATATGCATTTAATAAGTACAAAGAATAAGATTTAGAAAATTTAAATAGTTGCCTACACTCTCAGGGATGCTGAGGAAAGACACCAGGATCTGACACGGGTTCACCTACTTCTTAGTCCTTTGTTCACTCATACTGTCTCCTGCCTACACCCAGGCTGAGACTCACCATCCACATTTGGGGCTGCATCAGATGCCTTGTCATAGAGGACACCGTGGGGCAAAATGCTGTAGACTCTGTCAGCTTTGTTGGCAAAGGTCACTAGCAGGGTATCACCCACCTCTGCCTTGATGACTGGTCCTGGAAAATATTGAAAGGGAAGGGGGTGAAAAGAGATGAAAAGAGATGACTAGAAGCAGGAGAGCCATTCTCTGGATGCATACCCTCAACTGAAATAGTTCTCCCTTCAAAATATGAGTGTGGTTTTACTATACCAAGAATTCCAAGATGGGCTTCTGTCTCTGAGGGTCTCTTTCTTTGAGTAAAAGATGCATCAACATACTCTGTGTATTGAGCCTTCCAGTATTTTCCACCTATTCTGTTTTCCCCTTGGGTGAAGAAGAATGCAGAGGCACTGTGGAAAGTCATAAAACAAAACTAAGAACACATCCTGACATATCCACCAAATGCCTTCATGATGGAGTTCTCCCCATCAAAGACTGCACAGTCCTCTGCTAAATTCTCAGAAAGTCAACCAGCTTTAAAGGTCTGCAACAACTGGTTGGTGGTCAAGCTCATTTCTCTCTTAGTTGTCATACTTTCTTCCTGTAGAGGTCCAGTAATCAAAGAAGTCACAGATCAACTCCTTTCTTGCCAATACCAGAGTTCCAGATGCCATTGTACCAAATAATAAAGAGCTAACTCGTTTCTTTGCAGAAAAAGCATCTAGGGGGCTGGTGAGATGGGTCAGTAAAATAAGCACTTCCCTGACAAGTGCAAGGGCCTGAGTTCAATCCCCGGTTCCGCAAAAAAAAAAAAAAAAAAAAAGCATCTTGCTATCTCTTACCAATGGCAGTATGAACAGTGTCTACTTACAATAAACTCTTAGATATCTGGCACACTTATGGAACGGAACGTATAGTTAACCAAATTATTTAATTAACCAAGAGTGATAAACTATATACACTAAATATCAAATTTCAAAGTGTTGAAATACAATAACATAACTTTTTTAAAATAATAATATAACTTCTGACTAATACTATGTCTCTGCTATCTTACTTCCATCAACGGTAATGTCACTCTTGAAATCACTTCCCGTCCTTCTGTTTTGTCTTGTCCCCTTATCTCATTTACCCTTACTTTCTAAGTTTCTTTTGTATTCTCCTTTTTTTTTTTTTCCCCATTTGGCAGAACCAGGGATTAAACTCAGGCCCTTGCACTTACCAGGCAAGCACTTATTCTACTGAGCTATCTCACCAGCCCCTGTATTCTCTTTTTTAACACTCACTTTGCATCTTTCCCTTTCTTTTACCTCCACTAGTACAATGCTGGTTTGTGCCCTTTTCCCCTTGGGTTTGGGTCACTACATGAACCCCAAATGCATACTCTCCATCCTTTATCTTGCACTGGCTCATTCCTTTTTTTCTCCTCAGCACATACATTACTAGAACTTTGTTCTACAGAATGGTAACTTTCATTGTCATTTACCTGTCCCCAAATCGTCAACAGCTTCCAATTGCAAATCAGATAAAGCTCAAGAGTATCAAAGGACCTCTGTAATTGATAATTGGTTTGCCCCATTTTCTCACTATTGTCCCAAGAAAATGTTCATTCCCTTATTCAGATACGCCAGTCCACTCCTGACCTACTCACTCTGCTATACAGTACATGCTTTGTGTTAACTCCTGCATCTAAATTTTCTCTTTTCACCATTCACTTATATATATTTTGTCACTCTTTGAAAACCAAAAAACATCCTCTTTGAAAACCAGTTGTTTCCTGGCTATCTTTATTCTCCCTGAATACCCAGAGAACTCACTCATTTCTATTTGTAATGTGCAAAATTACTTTTATTTTCCTGTGTATACAGCTACTTTCTCCACATAAAGGTGTGGACATTTTCTTAGACACTTTCGTTTCTTTTATGCCACCAGTACAATGTGATTTCACATAGCATTTAAGTAGCCATTGATATTTAATGTCAATTAACATTATTCTATTTATGAAGAAATATTGGCCAATAGAGAATGCTGCTATTGAAGAGTTTCTCATAGATGATTCCCACAAAATCTTTGCAAGTGCATTAATTTGGTGGAAGAAGGAAGAAATCACACAAGGAAGGGAAGTAATCCAATATAGTCCCGTAGTGCACAATAGTAGTGGGTTATCCATACTACTATTTCACCTGTAAAAGGTTTGCCTTTTACAGCTCAGGATATTAATATGGCTTTCCTTTTTATACCTCATTTTTATACTTTTCTGCTGGATGGTCTGCATCTTGTACTGTGAATAACAACTACAAAGACAGCAATATGCAATGTATTAATTATTGTAACTGTCTTACTAACCTGTTTTGAAACTGTCTCATTGCTATTTCTTTCTCAATAAAATTAATATATATATAAAAGAATACAATAAAGTTTTTCAACTTCAGCGTATATAAAAAAAAAAGGAAGAGAAGAAGGAAAAGAAATAGGAAAAGAAGAAAGTACAGTTAAGAAAACGAAGTATGCCTTATCATTGGTCACAAAGAAGAATTTGTGTTCCTTCCAATTCAAATAATGACCAGAGAAAAATAGCAATCCTCAGTGTGTTAAGGCTTTCACAGACATCACTGCATATAATTCTGTAAGTTGCAGGATTCTACATCCACTTAATAAATTTGTATATTGAAAAATACTATGTGCTGTGGGCTCCTGAAGAGCAATGAATTACAAGTCAGGAGTCAGGGGAAGGATCACTTCAGAAGCAACATTACAGTTAGGCTTTGGAGAGAAAAGTGACATTTTAATGGATAAGGAAAAGAGGACATTCATAGGCCTTAGAAAGGGCAGAACTTACATCAGGTTGCTCTTAAGCCTAAAAAGCTCATCTTTTAATAAGTTCACTTGCATTGAACTGAGTTCTGTCATATTTTCTCCCGAGACTGATCTGGTCCGCGTGTGCTAAGGCCTTAGTCTTTACTCTGTCAGTTTGTACATAGTGGTACTTAAGAAATGTACGATGAATGAATGTGGTGCTTCGATTTAAGAGCATATCACGGAGCAGTGAACGCTCTGCCGGTTCTCAGCAGTCTTATTTTAAGAACCCTTAAGGAGCAAAATGAGATCATCTATGTAGCATGTGCTCGTGAGAGCAGCGCCAGGAATGCAAAGGACTTACCCATCCAGCAGAAAAGTATAAACACAAGGTATAAAAAGTAAAGCCATATTAATATGCTGAGCTGTAAAAGGCTCAAGTCAGCAACTTCTGACATTGCCAGACCTATGGATAACTTACAACTATCATGGACTACTGGGCTATATTGGAATATTTTGCTGAATTCACACACCTACAATATTTAAATGGCAATGGAATACTCTTCTCTGACAAAGCTAGGCCAAAAAAAGGGAAACAAATGGACTATTTTGTACCTGTATATTCAAAATAGGATAGATATACAGCTACTTTCTTTTAATTCAATGAGAAGAAATATTTGTACTACTAGTGTTTGGACAGGATATCATGTCTGCATCTTGTATTATGAATAACCACTACAAAGACAACAATATGCAATGCATTAATTATTGACACTGTCTTATTAATTGGTTTTGAAACTGTCTCATTGCTATTTCTTTCTCAATAAAATTAATTAAAAAGAAAAAAAAATGTCTACTGGCCTAGGATCAGAGAGATAGCTCTGCAGCCTAAGCACCTGCCTGGCAAGTATAAGGTCCTAAGTTTGATCTTCAGTACAATAAGTAAATAAATAGGAATACAAAGGAGATCAAGGGTAAACCAGGATGAGACAGACAGTGACAGAGACAGAGACGGACAAAGAGACACAGGGAGACAGAGACAGATAGCAGCAGCAGGACAAAAAGTAAGCAGCACCACTGAGTAGTAACGAGTGCTTACCTCTCAGAAGAATTTAGGGGAAGACCAGTGAATTTGTCATAGCCATGAGGACCATAATCCCAAAGGATTTTTTCAGCTGCTATGAAGTAGTGCCTCTGTTGACCCGCCTTAGGGTGAGAAACACCAGCTTTGCAGTTCCCAACGTTGTACTGCCCCAGCATGCCAGCTGCAGATTGGAGGACAAGCACAAACCAATGTGTAAATTAAAAGATACAGAAAAAGATTGGTAAGATTTGACTTCATGGACATTTTAAGCCTCTTTACAGAAACTTATGCTACAAACAAGAATTAAATATCCAAGGATGAATGGTGGACAGGAAGATACTTATAACACATGATGAAAGATTAATATTTTAGTCACTTTTGAAAATAAGGAAGAAAAAAGTAAGTCTCTAATCAAAAATAGGCAAGGAGTATAAGCAGATTATGCTCAAAAGAAATGACAAACATAGGGCCGGGGAGATGGCTCAGTGGAATAAGCACTTCCCTGGCAAGCGCAGGAGCCTGAGTTCAAGCCCCGGTTCCGCCAAAAAAAAAAAAAAAAGACAAACAATAAAAATAGTTCAACCTAAATAGCAATTGCATGGCAGTGTTTCTCACTGATAAAATTGGTAATGATTAAAAATACTAATACTTTTCAGTGTTGGTAGATCAATGAAGAGAAGCACACACACACCATGGGTGGAAGAATGACAGTTTCTTATTTATTTATTTATTTATTTATTTATTTATTTATTTAATTTTTGTGCCATACTGGGGATTGAAGTCAGGACCCTGCGCTTACCAGGCAAGCACTAATTCTGCTGAGCTATCTCCCTGGCAACAGTTTCTAAAAAGAATTTATCAATGTATGTTTTCACTTTTCAAAAAGGAAGTTAAAGTCTAACCCTAGGATTCCTAAAAAAGTCATTTAGTAGTATTCCTAAGGAAATATTCAGACACATGTGCAAACACTTGTAGACTGTATATAGTGGCCAAAAAAAAAAAAAAAAGGTAGGAAAGGAGAAGGAAAATGCAAGTGTTGAGCACAGTATTGGTTCAATAAATTGTGATATTCTTGTTATGAACACTGACAGCATTAACAATGATGAAGTAGCTCAATATTCACTGACATGAAATTGTTGTTCTAATACATTAATAAGGGGAATAAGTAAAATATAAAATAGTATATGAGACTGATTTTATTTATATATCACTTCTGTATTTACTAAAGGTATAGAAAATAGTAAGGGATCATATTCATGAAAATATGATGCCAATACCTCCAGATAGAGTTACTGATTTTTAAAATTCAATTATGCATATTTTTATTTTACATTAATTTTTCTGAGGATGTGAACAATTTAGGAAATACATATTGATGAATACATAAACATCTGCTTATGTCCACAACTACTGACCAAATTTAGCAATCCTATTAGTCTCAGATGGCTGCTATTTTCTTAATTTTAAGTCTAGATTTGGAATTCCTAGGTCAAAGAATTTCTCCTCAGATTTAACAGCATGAAATTCCTTAAGAATAGGAACTTTGTGTTGATCATTCTTGTCTTTTCAGACCACTACACATTAATGGATCAACTCTTGACTTGAATTTAATTGGAATAACCCAGCTGGGTAGTGCTAAGAGAAGTCATATAAGGTGGATGTGAACAAGAATGTGTTACCGAACTATCCTAAACAGTTGGACTGCTGCATCTGTTAGTGACTGTATATAGTTATTATCTTCAGAAATTACTCATAAATTATTTCTTCTGTGTTCAGTTCATTGATAAAGTGACTTCTTGTTCTTACCATCTTAGGTCAGACTCTTTGTTTGTGTTCCTTTAATGCTGCCAACTCTTGTTAAACGTCAACCAGTGGCCAGAATTTCCCCATAGCATCTTCTCTACAGACATCTATCATGGTAACCTTCCCAAACAACTGTGTTGACTACAGTATGTCAATAGTGTGTCTGAAGCTCTAGAAGGACTCACATGGCTTTCCTGGACACACTCCAAGCTCCCTAGCCCAGCTACTGAAAGCCCCTCCCATAGAGACCAATCTACATTCTTAGACTGCTCTCTCCTCACTCCTTTGGCTCAAACTATATGCTCCACATAATTAAGAACCTATTCTATATTGTCCCAAGAAACTAGGACTAAGTCATTTACAGGCATTTTTTTTTCTTTTTTTCTTTCTTTTTTTTTTTTTTTTTTTTGTACCAGGGATCGAACTTAGGACCTTACACTTGAGAGGCAGATGCTTATGCTGCTGAGCTATCTCTGGCCTCAACAGGCATTTAAGTCAACAGTGTTTATTATGCATCTGTCATAAACCATGAACAATGCTATAGGACAATGGATTTTGCCTCAAAATAAGCAAGAACATTCTACTAGATCAGCTAAGATATGAGGTGAGCTGCTACAGTTACTTGAGGTGTTCAAGAGGAAATTCAAGAATTCAGTGGGGGAATTGGTCCTAGTTAGAAGGTTCTTATTATTCTATCTATAGCCACTGACAGTTCACGTAGTTTTTCACTTCATGCTTGTACTATCTGGAAACTTTTTTCTTTGCAGTACCCAGGACCAAAGCCAGGGATGCTCTAACATTAAGCCATATCCCTTTTTATTTTTATTATGAGACAGGTTCTTGCCAAGTTGCCAGGCTGGTCTTGAACTTGTGATCCTCCTGCCTCAGCCTGCCTAGTAGCTGGGATTATAGGTATGCACCACTGAATTCAGCCTTTCTCAATCTACCCAGTTTCTACCCACATTTTAAATCTCATCCCAGGAAGCCCCTCTGTTGCTCTGAAATAGGGATAAAAGTGCCCAAAGAATATCTGTTTTTCTTGGCCCTATATTTATAAATATCTATGTCAAAGTACAAGATTATAGGTTCTTCAAAAATTTCATTTTTTTCCTTTTCTTCTTAGGAACATGATAAGTTAATATCTGTTGATAGAATGCCAACTAAATGAGCATTTTATATTTCTACATATTTAATATTTAAGTAAAAATAATACTTGTAAGAGTCTACTTAACAGTAAGTATTGGAAGCACCAATGGCTACGTGGCGTACGTATCCCATTCTAAGCAACTCCACACAGGTCTTCAAGCTCTTTACCTTGCAGGTGGTCACTGACTTGGCAGGTTATCATCCACTTCCCAGGATTCTCAACTAACATTTCCGTTGTGAGGAAGGTAGCTGGGAACAGGTTGACGACATCTGTCCGATGCCCTCTGCTGATGAAGGTGTTACCGTAAAAATAGATAGAATGTATATCTATCTCATTCCCCATTCCAAATAGGTGCCAGGACACAGATTCACCAACACACATTTCAGGCTCAGGAAAGTTTCCAAACAGGTATCCATTGAGAGCTGAAAACAGAAAAACACTAATGGAAGAGACAGAGGCAAATATGACCAGAAATATCCATAGTAATGTATACTCTAGTACAGCTGAAAATCAGAGAAGATCACTGGTGTAATGTTTTTATCCAGTTGCCCCAGAAGGGAACTTAAAGCTTTGTGTTGATCTTTTACAAGAGAAGAACACTTGCACCTGATAAAATGAAAATCAGTACAACACAGTACTATATTTCTATGTCCTCTTATGTATTATAGTACTGCATATAAGAGTTATGCAAAGTCATAAAAAGTCAGTACACACTGACAACAGCCTTTGAGTTGCTGAGTGAGCACAATCACAAGGTCTGGAGTTGAACAAGTCTCTAGGACAGCTTAGGCACCAACTATTGGGTCCTTCATTTGCAAATCTGTCATCCACATTCCTTGGGACTGGAAACCACTGGGACCCAGCAGAAAATCTAGTATGTGGTATCTGCTTAACTGGATAACAAAACAAATCAGCAAATTGATTCAAGAGCACTTACGAGATGTATTTATATTTTTTATTTTAAAAGCACATAAGAAAACCAGTTACTTAAGGGCTAGCAAGATAGCTCAGCTGACTGAGAGCCCATTTGGGCAAGCGCAGGGACCCGGGTTCCATCCCCGATACTGCATGCTGTGCCAGCCCCGCCCTTGGGTGGGCTGAGCCTTTAACCAGTCCAGGTGTGGTGGTGCACACTTATAATCCCTGCTCTGGGGAAGCTGAAAACAAGAGGATTACTAAAAATCCAAGTTGCGTAGTGAGACCCTGTACCAAATACATAAAATTAAAAAAAAAAAAAAAAACGGTACTTACTAGGCAGAACTGGGGCAGAATTTTATTGATTATGTTTATACCATAGGGCCAGTGCTGAATGCTTTTACACTATCTAAATGATAGCCAAGGAGGTCTTGGTCAAAGGAAGTAAAAATCAAAACAAACAAAGAAAAAAAAAACCCTTCATTTGGAGAACTATAAGCCAATCTCTTTAATGAGTATAGATGCAAAAGTTCTCAATAAGATGCAGGCAAACAAAATCATCAAAAAAATCATACATTTTGACCAAGTAGACATCATCTCAGGAAAGCAGGGAATGTTCAACATATACAAATCAGCACATGTAGTACACTGCATAAAATAGAAATAAGGACAAAAACCACAATCAATATCATCTCAACAGACACAGAAAAGGCCTGTAACAAAAATCCAACCTTCTTTCATGATGAAAACACTGAAGAAAACAGGTATATAAGGACCTGTCTCAACCTGAGGAAAGTCATGAACAACAAATCTGCTGCCAACATTATACTAAATGGGGAAAAACTGAAAGCTTTCCCTCTAAAATCAGATATGAGACAATACTAAGTTCATCATACTACTCAAAATATTTTCAAGAGGAATTAGCAAGAAAAAAAAATAAAAGGGATATGTATAGGAAAGTAAGAAGTCAAATTATCATTATTTGAAGATGACATGGTTCTCCACATAGAAGACATGCAAAGCCCACCAAAAGACTCTTAGAATTGATAACCAAATTAAATACTGCAGCAGGACACAACAGCAATACAAAAATCACCAGCATTCCTATGCACTAATAATGAACTCACGGAGAAAGAAATTAGAGAAAAACACTATTTGCTATAGCACCAAAAAAATGAAATATGTAGGACTTAACCTCACCAAGCAAGTGAAAGACCTCTGCAATGAAAACTACAGTGATCTGAAATGGGAATTAAAGACAACTTTAGAAAATGGAAATACATCCCGTTTCTGGACAGCAGAGCCAATTCAGTCAAAATGGCCAAATATATATATATCCCAGTGAAAATACCAGTAGCACTCTTCCCAGAACTAGAGAAGACAATCCTCAAATTCATATGGAACAAGGATAGAATAACAAAAATAATCCTAAGTAACAAGAGCAAAGCAAGAGGCATCATAATCCCAGACTCAAGTTATATTATGAAGCTACAGGATGGAAACAGTATTGGAGTGGCACAAACACAGACATGCATCATAATGCAACAGAATACAGAATGCAGAGACAACCCCAAGTATTTTTAATGATTTGCTCTTCAACAAACGGGTCAAATATATACACTGGAGCTGGTTATGGTGGCACATGCCTGTAATCCCAACGTTGTGGAGGCTGAGGCAGGGGGACTGCCTGAAGTCTGAGGCCAGTGAGTGAGTTCAAGGTCAGTGTAAACTGTGTACAGAAAACTCATTTCAAAAAACAAACAACAAAACACAGATTGGAGGAAAATAGCCTCTTGAATAAATGGTGTTAGGAAAACTGGCTATTCACCTGCAGAAGACTGAATCTAGACCCATATCTCTCACTATGTACTAAAATAAAATAAAAGCTGACTAATGAACTAAATGTTAAAATAGAAACATTAAGCAAGCAGGCAGATAAAATAGGTAAAGGCATAGGCACAGGTAAGCACTACTGAACAGAATCTTGATTGTACTGGAAATAGTACCAAGAATCAACAAATAGTATCATATCAAAGTAAAAAACATTTGCATAGCAAATGAAACAACCAGTGGGGTGAAAAGAAAACTTACAAAATGGGGAAAAAATTGCCAGCTATTCTTCATACTGTGGACTTATATCTAGACTATATAAAGAATGAAAAAATATTAGAATTCCAAAAATAAAAGACCCAGTAAAAACACGGGCAAGGAAATGAGTAGATACATCTCAGAACGAGAATCACAAATAGCCAATAAATACTTAAAGAAATACTCAGAGAAACGCAAATTAAAACAACCTTGAAATTCCACCTTATTCCACAAATAATGGCCATCATAAAAAAGAAATATAAGAGGAAGAAATGCTGACAAGGCAGTAGGGGAAAGGAGCCCTTCTAAATTGCTGGAAGGAATGTAAACTAGTACAATTACTATAGAAGTAATTATGGGCATTTTCTTGAAAAACTAAAACTAGAAATTCCTGTTGACCCACTAATCCCTGTCTATGTATCTTTGTGAAATAAACACATCATATTACAGTGCTATAAAGATGATCCATGTTTAGAGCACTATAATTTATAATAGCTAAATCTTGGAAGCAGCCTAAATGTCCACGAACAGAAAAATTGACAAGGGAAATAAGGTACTCCCTTTATACTCAACAGAGTATTACTCTGCCATAAAGAAAGATAAACAAGTCATATATAGGAAAATAGATGTTGAGTAAGACCATAATGTTAAGTGAAATAAATCAGACATGCAAGCTTAAATAATGCACGGTTTCTCTCATATGAGAAACCCAAATTATAAGTAAAGAGCAAAAGAAAAGCTAACAGAAAGTAGGGAGATAGATCATTGTCAAATGTGAAGGGGATCAAGAGATTTGGGGAGTGGGGAGAGAGAAGGAAGGGGGTAAAAAAGGAATTCAGATGCGTCAGCTACATTTATCAGCTCCATGAAAGCAAGGTGGACATTATACTACACTGCAAACATACTAATACAAACAACGTAAAGTAGCATATACTCTTCTATTTTAAAAGCTGCTATGTATACCATAATCCTTAAAATTTAGCAGCCATGAAGAAAACGGTTACTGAATAAGAGGCTGCAAGACATTGGATTTTCTTTTTCTTTCTTTTTTTCATTTTACGTTTGGTACAGGGTCTCACTACGCAGTTTGGACTGGGAGTGGTCCTTCTGTTTTCAGCCTCCCCAGTGCTAGGATTAGAGGTGTGTGCCACCATGCCCAGACTCGGCAGCTGGCTCAGTGCACCCCAGAGGTGGGCCAGTTCAGCATATGGGACCAGGGATGGAACCCTGGTGTCTGCACTTGCCAAAGCAGGTGCTTGGTCCACTGAGCTATGTCACTGGCCTTCATTTTCTTTTTTTAAGAATGGCCTGAAACCAGTCCCTTCACACCGAGCTATGTACCTCAATCCTTTATCTTTTAATTCTGAGACTAAGTTGACTAGGCTAGGCTTAGACTTGTGTTCCTACTACCTTGGCCTCCCACAGAGCTGAGATTTTAGGTTTGTGTCATTACTCCTGGTAAAACGCAGGATTATTATTTGCATGTAGTGATGATTTTACTTTACTTCCTGTTAATCTAAACCCACCTGTTTTAGGGGCTCACGCAAGCCATGGATTCTTTCTTGATTATAACACTGATCCACCTAGTTTCTGTACCACAATTTTCCATTTTTCATATCCAATTTAACTTGTAGCCATGGCCTTATCCTCTCTCAAATTGTGCAGCATCCAACATACCTGTGTCTTATATCACTTTCACAGCAATGCCGTTACTACGTTAACTAGCCTCGACATCTCCATGTCTCATGTCTCTACCCACAGTACCTCACAGAGCAGACAGCGCTGGCTCGTGTTTAAGGACATACGGGAAGTACGCACCGTGCATTTTGTTGCTCCTCTGGAAAACAGCATCATCTTTGTCAACTGAATCTGGGTCAGTGCAGAAATGTCTGATGTTTTCATCCAGGTACCAACTCTGATTCTCATCCACAAGGGTAAACATGATAACAAACTCGCGGTCCACATCAGTCCTTGTCCCTGAATATTTATTCAGGACACCTACCAAGCACAGCCAAGGGAGCAGAGAAAAAAGTTTCAAGTGAATTAAATCAAAGTGAGGTTTTCTTCTTGGCAGTGATGTCAGGGAGGTCTGACGTTTGTTGAAGACAAAGATAACGCACCAACCGTAATACAGAGGGCCAAAAGGGCTTCGATGAAATGACAGAATTATAGAAAAGTCACAATTGTCCAAGCTAATTTAAGCAGTTAATGTTTAAAATTTTTCCTCTCTTTTTAATTTTTGTTGACCAACTTTGCATAATTATGTCTGATAATCTGAACAACTAATTTGAAGACAATAATAGGCAACATAACAACCATTGTGGAATTCCTATCATTTTGTTTAGTGACATGCTGTATTGTTTCTAATGTTTTTTTTAAAAATCTCATTTTCTTTAAAAAAGAAAAAAAATCACAGCAAAAATCTTTGCAACTACAGACTTGGAAATCTGGCTATACTGCTGACAAATCAAAACTCAGTTGATAGGGAATAAACAGCACACTAGCCGAATGGAATACAAAGCAAAGGGTATCCTCGGCCATTTAGCTGGGACTTTTATATGTATTAAATTCTTTTCTTTCTTTTTTTTTTTTTTTTCCTTATTTTGCTAGTGCTGGGATTGAAACCAAGCCATTTAATGCTAGGTAAGTACTCTTTTAATGAGCTATACTTGCAGGCCTAAATTTCTTTATAAATGAAAGCATATGTTTTGTAATGTCATGCAGATTCTTAAATATAATGAAGATTATTACCCTTTGCCTCTGTTAGACTGGTTTTCCATATTAGAAGAATTGCCCAGAATTTAAAAGTGCAGGAGCAGCAGCAGCAGCATATTTGATGTACAATGAAGGTGGTAAGTGAATCAAGACCAGAATCTTAGTCACACTTCCAACAAAGCAGTCGCTGGCTGGGAACCAGCTTCTGCTGGGAGGCTCCTTACCTTGCTTACACACCAGCAGAGGGCCAATCAGCCCAGAGCAGATGTCCTTAGGGGCATCAATGTGTGAGTGGTACACCCAGGTCAGGCAGTTGGCATCTGCAGGAGCAGGTGCATACTCTTCTTGCACTGGCCAGACATAGGTGTAGTTTTTGCCAGGAGGAACCATATCATCATCCTTGTTTCTTCCCGATGTTCCATCTGGATATAAGGCTCCTTCCAAGAAAAAAATAAAAAAACAGTTAAAACATAGAGAGCTTATTCTATGGTAGAGAGGGCAAGAGTTTGGGAATCATACATAACTGAAGTAAAATGCACTTGCTATGCGACTTGAGGCAAGTTACTTCACCGATCAATGCCTTTGTTTTCCCTGGTAAACTGGAATGTTGGTAGCTATCTCATAGGAATATGAGAACTAAACGAGGCAATGTATCCAGAGCGCTTTGCTCAGTACTTAAGAAATGTTCATAATAATTTCTGGTGGGTCGACTGCACTGGTAAGGAGGATTCAATTCATGAAGGGAAGGGGAAGCAGCAGAAGAACAATGAACACACCGTTGGGGATGTCACGGGCTGAACTCCATATAGACATCAGGGGGATAAGAAAGAATGGTAAGACATGCTTTCCAGACAACTGGAAAAGAAAGCAGCGTGCTATGTGAAATGTAACTTTAAATAAAAATACGCACGCTATACACAAGCTGAAGGATCTATCAGAAAGTGGGATTAGTGCACAGAGAAGCCTCTTGCTCATTTTTATAAACTAAGAGTGCATGATTAAAGGAAGTCCGCTGATAAAACTGGTGTGAAAGCCACCCGGAGAGCAGGAAGGTCATCAATCTGTGCATGTTACAAATACCAGATACTTCAGGTGGTATGTGAGGGGCCTTGAAGGATGTAAAGCACAGGCTGATAAATGTGCTGGGCATTAGGGGAAAAGTCAAGTAACACAGCAAGCACCAGAATAGCTGAGGCAAGCTCAAGAAAAAGTAAGATCAAAAGTCTAAGGTCACCTTTTTAAAAATTAGAACATATTTGTAATGCAAAATGTTTACACTCGGCGTGAGGGACTGGTGCACAAGCATCACGTGTCTTAACACCTTTGTGCACTTGCTCTTTCCTTCCCTCCCTCTCTGCTCCATCCATCTCTTGATAGCCCTCCTCTTTGAGAAAGAGTCACCTTCTTACATCCTAGTATCTGTCTTTTTAACAAATTTGGTCATGAAGACATAATTGGTCTTTGAGAGAAGGATGCCAGAAAGAACAGTGAAGCCCCTAGTATGTGCCAGTCTAGTAGGCACTCTGTATATATTATCACATTTACTCTTCAAAGCAACCCCATATGGTAACTGCTAATACCCACTAGTATGGCATTAAAGCCGCCAGCATGTGAGGGCCGGCCTGATAGCTCAGCAGACTAAAGTGCCTGCTCCGGCAGAGCAGCTGCCAGGTTCAATCCCCAGCATGCTGTACTAGCCCTGCCCCCCGGGGCACGCTGAGAGAGCTATGGAGACCGTGTGTGGTGGCACATGCTTGTAATCCCTACCATTTATTTATTTATTTTTTTAAATACTTTTATTGAGAAACAAATAGCAATGAGACAGTTTCAAAACCGATTAGTAGGACAGTTTCAATAATTAATACATTGCATATTGTTGTCTTCTTAGTGGTTATTCATAGGCTGTAAACAGAAGAATCGCTAGGAGTCTGATCTACTTAGCAATAACCTGAATGCCCTATACACCCTGCCCTAAATACAGGAAAAAAAAGAGAAGAAAGGCCTGAATGCTACTACAAAGACAACAGTATGCACTGTATTACTTATTGAAACTGTCCTACTAACCTGTTTTGAAACTGTCTCATTGCTACTTTTCTCAATAAAATTAATATTAAAAAAGACCTGCAACCTGTACCAGAAATAAAGTCTCAAAATACTAAATTAAAAAAAAAAAACCTATCAACGTGTGACTGAGGCAGATTAGAATCCACTGTGTGACTGACTTCCCATGAAAATTATTGAGAACATAATAAATGGATTATTCTTTTATTTAATCATACTTTACATATTATCTTTCACTTATTACATATTAACTTTTAATTACTTTTTTATTCAAAAAATAATATGAATTTTAAAAATTAAACCTAAAGACTACGTGATACTCAAGAGATGAAAGTCATAAGAAAAAAATTTAAATAAAGGAAACAAAAATATAAAGTTCTTTGCAGCCCTTTCATATTATGGGAAGCACTGAATTTCTGGTTATATGGTTAAAATGGACTCAATATATGAGGTTACATAATTATATTATTTCATTCTCCAATAAAAAAAAAAAAGTTCTTTAAGATAGAGAAACTTTTTTTTTTCCCCCGGCAGAAATGGGGATTGAACTCAGGCCTTTATTCTACTGTACTATCTCCCCGGCCCCAGGAATTTTCTACTAGTACAAAATTCTGAGAGAATCTTCAAGAGAGTTGTTATATATAAATTACTGAATAGTATGCTGAGCTATATCTTAATGTTTTCAAGGACAGCTTACAAAAGTTGGCAAGTTGGTGCATACTTTGTAATCCCAACACTCCCAAGGCTGGAGCAGAAGGATCACAAGTCTGAGCCCAGCCTGGACATCTTAACAATTTAGCAAAACCCTATCTCAAAGTGAAAAATGAAAAAGTGGGCATTGGGGAGTAGCTCCGTGTGAAGGCCCTGTGTTTCACACACACACACACACACACACACACACACACACACACACACAGTTTCCAAAAGATAAAAACACTGTTTTAAAAATATTTTCTTATCTCTAAATTTGAGTTGAGACTACATGGTATTTTAACAAACCAGTTTTTACCAAAACTTCTACTTAACTACTGTAGCTTGCTGTTTTCTGATTGAGCTAAATGGAAGAATTAAACACTAGAAACATCCAAGAGCTAACCTCCACATTCATTAAATTCAAATGACATTTAAAAAGATAACTTGTGGTCCTGGGGGATAGTTCAGGGGCATAAGTGCCTGCCTGGCAAGCACAAAGTCCTGAGTTCAATCCCTGGTACCAAAAAGATTACTTGTGTTACCTGGTTTTCTGGCAGTATTTGATATCACAGTCAGCTCCTTCCCTCCTTAAACAATTGTCTTCCCTTGACTTCTGGGACATTACACTGTCCTCTTGGCCACTCTTCGCTAGGCTACTTTTCCAGCTCACTCTTATCTATCTGCCATTCACTGTGAGAAACATTTGGGAACAATGCTGGCTCCTTCCTTCCATGCCCAGGGTGTTCCTTCCCTGACTAATGGCACCATCTCCACCGTGTCACCAAGCAGCCACATGCCAGTTCCCCAACCTGAACTTCACCCCTGAGCTTTTCACTGCTATCTGTCTACTTGACATCCCCACGTACGAATCTCAGAGGATCTCAGATGCAACCTTTCCTGGAGAGCATTAGCTCCTCTCTGCCAAGTCTGCCCCTTAGCCACTGCCTCCTCTCTCACTGAAAGTCACGGTGGCGATCCAACTCCACTGGCCAGAAACAAAAGAAGCATTCTTGTTGCATTCCCCCTCTACCCCTTTTCAACAGGGCCTCACTATGTACACTGGCCTTTGAAATCACTATGTAGTTTCGACAGGCCTGAACTCACTGCAGTCCTTCTGCCTCCACCACCTGAGTGTTGGTATTGCACCACCATGCCTGGCTAAAGGCAACATTCCTATCTCTTCTTCTCTCCTTCCCTCCCCCATTTCCAAGCAATAACAAGGCCCTGCTTCTTCCCCATCACAACCCTCTTCCAAACTGCCATCAGCTCTCCCATAGGGTTCTCGGTTATCTTCTAGCTGGCTTCCCTCCATCTCTTGGTCCATTTTGCAAGCTACAGCAAGAATGATCTTTCCACTCCTCAAATCTAACTGCCTTTCTTAAAATCACTCCATGACTTCCAGTCTGTATTGGGATAAAAGTCAAATGTTTTTAACATAAATTCTAAGCCTCAGCAAGGTCTGACTCAAGCAATCCTAAACTCCCTGAACTAGGTCAGCTTTTACAAAACACATTTACACAGGAGGAAGGCTATGGTTAAGTTCATAGTCCCTGAAATTAGATTGACTAGAATTAGATCCTTTATCAGTTATTATCTATGACCTGGAAACTTGCTTTTTTCTTATGAATTTCACCTGTAACATGATGATAATAATAATATGCCTCTCATAGAGTTAAGGTATTTGATATAACATTTATAAAGCTCTTATTACAATGCCTGGTATATAGGAACCATTTGATAAATATTGGCTAACATTTATTCAGAGAAGTTACTTATGTTCTTAAAAATATAGTGTGTATATATATATATATATATATATTACAGTCATACTTTATAGAGTGGATGCATTTTTTTATTAATTTCCATCTCTCCTGTTAAGACTGCAATTTCCATGAAACCAAGCACAAGTGTGACAGTTTAGCTTAACTGTCAACTTGGCTCGATAAAGAGGCTTGGGGGGCTGGTGAGATGGCTCAGTGGTCTAAAGCACCTGCTTAGAACAAGCTTAGCGAAGCACAGGGACCGCGGTTCAATCCCCCAGCACCACATGCCAGCCAGCCCCACCCCCTGGTGGGCTGAGCTGGCCACACACACAAATAAATAAATAAAAATTTTTAAAAAAGAAAGAAAGAGGTTTGGGAGGTGACAGGCTCATGGGTGTGCTCTACTCATCGGTAGATGAGATGGCTGATTTTCATAGCTGAGGGTACTGGAGCCAGGGGTGGGGGCGGGGTGGGTCCCCAGGCCCTGCCTTTGGAATTACTCTTCCCCTGTGCTGTGCTTCTCAGCTACCACAACCTAAGCAGCTTTGATCTACTGCGCCCTTCCACCATAGCACTCCTGCCTTGGAACCAGGCTGTGGGAAACCAATACCTCTGAACCCATGAGCCAAATGAAATAAGATACCAAAGCACTATTCACTGAGTTGTATATGCTCACAGGTATGTAGCCTTTTAAATTTTATGAACTAGTCTAGGACCCTGGAAGAGGATCACAAGTTCAAGCCCAGCCTGAAAAATTTAGCAAGACCTCGTCCAAAGATGAATGTTAAAATTATAGCATATTGTTTCCCACCCATCAGACCTGAAAATATTAAGAGTAAGTGGAGTTTGGGAAGAAATAAACCAGATCATAAAAAAAGAATAAACTATGTAATTTTATGGAAAAGTATCCGTCAACTCTTATCCCAAAATATACATAAACATAACCAGAAATTTCACTCTTCAGAATTTATCCTAGAAATATATTTGAAAATGTTTTTCAAAATATAAAAGGTAGAAACAACCTAAATAATTACACATCCATCCAAAGAATACTGCATAACTGTTAAGAGAAAGTCTCCGGATATACAGTTGCACCAAAAATGTCAAGAAAGGAAAAAGAAACACAGAATGTGCACAATAGCAGTACAGCATAAGCTTTTCTGTGTAAATGAACAAAAATACACAAAGGAGCATAAACATATACGTGCTCATATCTGTATAGACAATTTCCAAGCAAAATTTATAAGAACTTGTTAAAGCTAACTGGCTCTAGAGTAGGTGAGAGAAGGGAGCTTACTTTTCTATATCCTTCAGCGCTATTAAGAATTTCTGAAGAGGTTAATATACTATTTTTCTATTTTGAACTAATTTTAATGAGGGAATAAGGTTGTGTGCTATTTGCTCCTTCTTTATACTTTTTTATATTTAAAAAAACCCCATACATTTCAGGGCTGGCCAAATAGCTCAGTGGATTAAAGTACCTGCAAATAGGTGTAGGGGCTAGGGGTTTGATCCCTGGGCCGGCCCTGCCAGCCCCGCCCCCAGGGCACACTGAGACCACAATTGAGGCTAGGCGTGATGGCATGTGCCTGTCATCCCAGCTCTTGGGAGGCTGTAAACAGGTGGATCACTGCGAGTTCAATCTAGTAGTGAGACCCTGAACACCCTGTAGACCCTTACCTAAAATACAAAATTAAATAAATATACATTTCATTTTTAAATAGCCATGATCCTTAAACATACTTCATATGGAGATCAAGCACTAGTTCACTCTATCATTACATAATAGAATGTACATCAGAGTCCTAGTATAGGCATGAATACACAGTATTATAGCTGCTCAATTTGTGATAGTCCCACCCACACACTACTAGGCTCCACTCTCTCCTGGATGGATATCTTGAAGGCAGAAACGAAGCATTTACTCATTTTTGCTGCCTTATTATCCAACAGTGTCTGGTTCATCCTAAATACTAATGGTTTTTTGTGGGGTTTTTTGGCAGAACTGGGGATTGAACTCAAGCCCTTGTGCTTGCCAGGCAAGCGCTTATTCTACTGAGCCATCTCCCTGTCTCCCCTCCTTTTTTTATGTATTCAGACTCGCAGTGATCCTCCTGTTTTTATCCTCCCCAGGGCTGGGATTGCAGGCATGCCCCACCAATCTTGGACTCGGTGGCTGGTTCAGTGCGCCCAGAGGTGGGGCCAGCATGACCTGTGGTGCTGGGGATCAAACCCCCGGTTCCTGTGCTTGCCTAAGCAGACACTTAGTCTGCTGAGCTATCTCGCTGGCCTTAATACTAAATTGAATTAAGCAGGATCCTCAAGTTGTAGCTATAGCCCAGACAAAAACTAAGACAAGCAAGGAAATCAGCAGATCCTTTTCCACAAGAGCAGCTATAAAGTTAGATAAAACTGATTTTTTTTTAAATGCATTTGGTTGTTGCAGGGTCTTACTATACAGCTCGGACTCAGTGATCCTCCTGTTTTCAGCCTCTCCAACACTGGGATTATAGGCATGTGCCACTACACCTGAACTCTGGCTGGCTCAGCCCACCCTGGAGGTGGGGCTGGTACAGCTTGTGGTGCTGGGAATTGAACCACAGTCCCTGCACTTGCCTACCTTGCTTAAGCCGGCACTTTGGTCTGCTAAGCTATCTTGCCAGGCTGACAAACTGACTTTTAACACTGACTTTTGAAACTGATTTTTAATAGCTCATTTCTATATTCTGTAAATTTAATGAAGTTACCTAGCAGTGTTTATACCTGAAAAACTATTGAGCATCAGCTAAGCGTAGGACTCGGCATTCTTATGGGGGATGTTCCTGTCCCCTTCCTCCCACCCTCAGCTTGCCTGGGAGAAGTAAAGTGACCCAAATGGATAGGGTGAGGCCCAGCCATTTTGTCCCTTTGGTTGAGAGAGGGTTGTCTGATTTGAGGGGTGGGCACCGCCTGCACACTGTGATGTCACCCCAGAAGAAATGCTCTTGATAGCAGGAGGGAAGGAAGGAGCGATGACTTGACTCCACTAGCCCGAAGCTGCAGTGATGCTTCTGGCTACAGCTAGCTGCATGAACAGCACAGACTGGAGAGCATCCAGATTACTCACCCTTTCCTCAGGCTGTATGCTTCAAGTAGAACAGACAAGGGCACAGCAAAAAGGACAAGTTAAGGCAGATGAAAGCAGTCTAGCCTTTCAATGCATCCTACTCACAGAGCCCCTAGCAGAAAACAGAAGACTTGCTTGCTCAAAGCATGTAAGTACAATCTCTGTCCACATATACGTTGACCACTAAGCTGAACAGACCTAAGAATGACCACTCAGAAGCTAGTCTCGAAAACAAAAATTGAATAAAAAAAGAGAAAAAGAACAGAAACAGTGACTGCACACCATAGGAAAAAGTTTCCACAAATTTAGCCCAGCAAATTACTGAACCAAGAAAGAAATAAACAAGTTACCTGAGAGGAAAAGGATCAGAATCCAGACTTACTACAATATGGTCTCAAATATGTCTACTTTTCAACAGTAATAACAACAAAAATATGAGACCAAAAAAAAAAAAAATCCCTCAAAAGTATGACTCACAGTCAGAAGAAAAAGCAATCAGTAGAAACTATCGTCAGGTATCCTAGTTGTACAGTATGGTAGGCAGGACTTCAAAGCAACTGCTGTAATTATATTCAAACATCTGAAACAGAAACTACATTTGAAGTACTAAAAGAAAGTCCCTATGTTGTTCCCGGGACCCAGAGTCAGTCTCCATCACCTAGTGGGTAGTACTCAATGAAAGATTTATGAATGAATGCCATCCTTCTAGAAACTATATATTGGTGGTGAATGACAGTGGTAAATATAACTGGTGGTGAATCAAGGACCTCTACATTACAGAAAGTCAGGCCTGGACATTCCTCTGAATTTTAAAAACAACTCCCTGGAAGACCCAGAAAGGTTAAGAGTCAAGGCCTCACAGTAACCTACTTGAGATTCATAAGCAGGAAGGGAAGAACAAAAGTAGTGTGAAGTGACACGGACAGCCTTAAAATGAGTGACAGTGGTTGACAGTCTGGTTTTTTGGTCCTAACTTGGTTCCTAACTAGCCCACATACTTTTTCCCTCTGGGTTTTGACTTCTTATAAAATGGTGTTGGGCTAGATCTGGAAGGTACTCAAAATACTCAGAGGGCACTTAGTATACACCAAGGCCCGAGCCAGGCACTCAGGACCAGTACAACCCAGGATGGACCCTGCTCCTGGGAAATCTACAGCCTCATGTACAGACAAAGCAAGCAAGGAAGCAAAAGGGAGAACTCTGTTTTACCGTATCAGTTTTGTAAGGGCTAGGAGATAAGCCAAAGGCCACTAGCCGGGGAGACACTTACATAGACAGCATAGAAAGGCTTCTTGAATAAGATACTGAAAGCGTCCTTGCTTCAGGGGTACAGGGATGATTTCAAGGGCCCTAAGAATGCCTTAAAATTGAGTTCAAACCTTTGTACACATGAATGCTTTTCAGATGCAGGGGCTCGTGGCTTTCACTGATGCTCACAAGGACCTGCGGCATTCAGTGTTTGCAGCAGCATTACCCATGGTACACAAGGTAGAAACAACCAAGCATCCATCAGCGGGTGAATGCACAAGCGCTGTGTCCCGCTGGAATGCAATGGAATATTTTTTGTTTTATAAGGAGTGAAACTCTGACACATGCTACAATAGGGATAAACCTTGAAAATAGTGTAAGGAGAGAAATCTGCCCAACATGAAAAGGCAAATGCGTGTGACTCCACTTACATGACCCCCTAGAAGGGTCAATTGTGGACATAAAAATGAAAAGAGAGGTTACTAGGGGCTTGGTGGGGGAAGAAAGGATTTAAAGATGTTGTTAAGGCATACACAGTTTCTGTTTGGAATGATACAATTATGCTGAAAATAGATAATAGTTCTGAACAACACTGTAAAATACTTACTGCCACTGAGTTATACACTTAAAAAATTGTTCAAATGGTAAATTTAGTATTATGTCAAGAATAATTTTTTAAAAAGTGGATCTGTGGCTCTGTACCAGATGACTTTCTGGACACCACCAGCCTTATAAAGGTATGCTTTCCAGTGACATGGAGTTATGAAGGCAAGACTTAGAAGATTTAGGATGCTCCCTTTTTTATATTTAAAAAATACAGGCACAGCTATCTCGACACATCTCCTTTTTACATGCAACTTAATACTTCTGCAAAACTGTATTAAAGAAAAGCCATCAAAATAATCCCTGGTATTTACAAAACTCCTCAGTGTACCTGGCATGATTTCATGTGATCATCCTCAACAGCTAAGAACTACCAGATCTTTGGCCAGCTAGATAGCTTAGCAGTCTAAAGCACCTGCTCAGGCAAGCTTAGGTAAGCACAGGGACCTCAGTTTGATCCCCAGCACTACATGCCATGTCAGCCTCACCCCCACAGGGCTGACAGGGCTGAGCCAGCCACCAAAAAAAAAAAAAAAAGAGCTACCAGATCCTCGGTGCACCTCAGCTGGAGGGAAAGACTGAGAAGAAAGGGCAAGCCCTCATTATCAGAGTTCTCTCCTTTGGCTGTTTACACAGACCTGGCAAGGGAAACTGCCAGGCAAGTTTGGCTGCCCTGGAACAGTAGCTAATACCCAGAAGCTCCTCCTTGATGATAAGGTGGGTTGCATCAGAGTTAATGGTACTGTGCCTGGCACACTTCCCTGGTGCAGTCACCTAACAGGTGTAGCACCATTCACCCCATTCCACCTGGGGCAAGGCTACATGCAACAAGGGGTGCTGCTACAGTAGGAGCCTCAAATGTGCTCTGAGTGTTCAAAGCTTCTTCCCCAGAGTGGGGGTACTGAGAAGTGGAGAACTTTAAGAGGTGGGCATTGTATGAGGTCTTCAGTCACAGAGAGGCTTGGAAGAGCACACTGGAAACAAATCTTCCCCCCTCCTGTCTCCTTGGTTCCTGGCCATGAGTGGAGCACTTCCGCTCTACCAAGTGCTCCCCACCATGATGTGCTCCCTCCCCAAGGTCTAAAAGCAACAGGCCCAGTTGATCATGGACTGAAATCTCTAAAACCATGAGCCAAAATACTTTTTTTCTCTTTATAAGTTGACTTAACTTGTGTATGGTTTTGCTTTTTTTTTTTTAGTGATAGAAAGCTGGTTAGCACAAATACAAAAGAAAAAATTTCTGCTGTCTGAAAATTAATACCTATATCTGAAGAGTCTATATATTTAACTAGGAAAGAATCCAGGAACTTCCCTATTGAAACTGTCTTGGAGTAGACACAGGAAGGCAGGGCTGCTTCACAAAGGAAGCACCACAGACAATAGCTTGCTAGGCCGATGATATTCACACACTGGGAAAGCTGCCCACAGCAAGGCTGTGACTGCCTGGTGGGTGACAGGAGCAAGCTGCTCCTTGGCCTGTGTGCTTCCTACGCACAGCTAGGTCTGTGGAAGGAAGCTCAGATACTTCTGCAGCATACGCCGAGGTAGATCAGCAACCTGTGCTGTGCCAACATAAAGAGAAGCAAGAAAGAAGGAGGGCAGAAGGAAAAAGGAAGAACATAAAGAAAAGAGAGATGAGACAAATGGAGAAGAGAAGGACACAGGAAAAAGGAGATAAAGGACCATAGGTAATCACTGCTCAGAATCCTTTTAACTGTAAAGGGCATTGGCTTTACTTGTGAAAGAAAGACAAGACTCCAATGATACAGGATTGGCATTTACCTTCTGAATCTTTGTTGTAGAAAACACCATGTGGATGCAAGGAGTATGGTCGGGATGCAAAGTTCTTTAAATGAATGACAATGACGTCACCCACTTCGGCCCTCAGGATGGGGCCCAAGAATCCAAGCCAGGGCGGTTTGGAGATTTCAGTGGTGTACGTCCCATCTGTGAAGTGTCTATAAATGGCCTTTTTGTAAATACCACCTATCCGGTTGGGTCCTCTTTCAAGAAATAAGGTTGCAAGCCTAAAATGAAGAAGGGAAATGTTTTGAAACACAGATTAAAAGAGAAACCAGAATAGCTTACCTTTAACAGTCCATAGCATCCTTCCATTTTTCATTTGACATTTACCATAACCTGTGACCTCTGTAGAATTGGTGAGATGATCTCAATTTACCAATGGGGAGATGAGGCTCAGCTTGTTAAGTGACAATTCCAAAGGCACAAATAATGGTCATAGTCAAGCTAAAAGCCGAGGAATTCTACATTCACACAAGTCACTTGCCGCTTTTCACTCAACACACTCTGGTTTGCATTTAACAAACATTTACTGTGCACTTACTGCATTCTCAGAACTTTGACAAAGGCTGAGGATGGGGATGAAATAAAGATTTTAGTTCAATAATCAGAAAATTAAGTACCTGTACAAAGCAGTATATTATTAGTTGTTAATTAGGCTATACAACAGATACAGGTTCAAATTTTCAAAAAATACAATAGTTCAAAAAAAAAGAAAATATTGCTATGAGAAGAGGTATGAAAATACCCCCCCTGAGGGCCGGCCAGATAGCTCAGTGGATTACAACGCCTGCTTAGGCAGACACAGGGTTCGATCCCCACCAGGCCATGATGGCACCACCCCCCAGGGCACGCTGAGACAGCAATTGAGAGTAGGTGTGGTGGCGCATGCCTATAATCCCAGCTCTTGGGAGGTTGAAACAGGCGGATCACTATGAGTCCAATCTACATAGTGAGACCCTGTAGACACTACTAAA
>NW_004524785.1:3607675-3620983 GCF_000260255.1 Octodon degus | reverse complement strand
GATGATTCCCCTTTATTTCTCTTTCCCATTTCTTATACTTTTTATTCTATTTTTTTTTCACTTCTAAGAATTCAAAAACTCATCTAATTCATTAAAAAAAAAAAACCTATCACAAGCCTTACGGTATCACCCACCATTTCTCTTCTCTATTCTTCTATACCCTTAACGCCTTTGCAGCTCTTTTCTTTTTTCTTTCTCAGTTTTCCTCAACCGAAATTTATCCCAGGCTTCCCTAAAGGGTATGATTCCATGTCTTTAATATAGTCCATTCAGGGCTAGAATGAATAAGTTTTTGCCTTTTTTTTTTTTTTTTTTTTTTTTGAGACAGGGTCTCACTCTGTAGTCCAGGTTGGCCTTGAACTCACTATTATAGTCCAGGCTGAACTCAACCTGCCTCAGCTTCCCAAGTGCTGGGATTACAGAAGTGTGCCACCACCCCTGGCTAAAATCTTGCAGTTGTGTTTATTCCAGGTTCACAATGTGTGCTCAAGCAATTTCAGGATAGGTACCAGTTGAATCTAATGATCCTAGACGATCTGCTCTATGGCATGTACGCCTGGAGAGTTATGAGGTGACTTGAATTTCCCAGGTTCCTCCGCAGGGCTCTCCACCAGTTCTTCTTTCCACCTGAGCCCTCAGGATAAGACAAGTAAGCTGCTGTCCTTCCCTTCTCTCTTCTCTGAGTCAGAATCCGAAGCAGACACTCTGGTTCAGGCAATTGTCTTACCTGAGGCTCCAGCCTCAGACACTAACAGGTACAGCTCTAAACTGGGCAGCCACATTCCTATTCCACTCGAATATAAAACCAGAAACAATGCTCCTCTTGAGTTAAGATGAATTTCCTAGGTCAAATGCACAGTCTATACGCACACATGGCTATGCCTGTACAACTGGGCAAGTCTTTAAAGACATAGGCTAGAGATAGAGGAAGGCCTTGGCTTGCAGCAGGTGCCTCTGCTCCCCTCTGCATGCACATCCCCCGACCACTCTCCCAGCAGACCCCACACAGGTCTCCTGTTTCAGTCCTGGGGCTGAACTCACTCTGCAGACCTCCCACAGTCACAGTGAGGCTCACGGCACGCAGGCTCTCGGCTGAATGCTCTGGACACAAATGAACACCATACGGTCCCTGAGTAAGTACGTTTCTGAACAACAGCAAGAGACAAGACACTGATGCACAGAAAGACAGGTAAGAACTACAAAGGAACTGACAGTTGCAGAGACTGTTACGAAATGACTGAAAGAACAGAACAGTATGTCTTTGGAATTAAGGAGAGATGATATTGAATACAGAAGCAGCAGTTCAAGCAAGGGGACCAGTGATCAGTTTAGCAGCTTTGCCAGGCCAGAAAACTTGTTGGGACTAAAACTGCGAGGAAATCTGAGTGCTGGTTTAAAGAATGTAGATACACAAGGGGTGACCAAAATATGGTGAACACTGGTTTTTTAAATGACAATAAAAGTATAATTACCCTTACTCAGCCCCCAAATACTCCCCCTTGCTTCAAACACACTTATCACATAATTTCTACCATTTTTTGAAGAGGTTCTGGATGCCCTCATTTATGAGGATCTTTATGAAGTATGATAAAATATATATATATATATATTTTATCATATATAAAATATATATATAGTGAATATATATAAATATACATATAGTGAATGCCTACAGTTGCCTAAGCCATCTTCTAGAAAGGCTCATGAAAACATCATGCTGCATCCCCATCCACTTTATTCAGTAGATCCGGCATTATGCTTCCTTCCCAAAAACACAATGATATTAAAGGCTTAACAGCTGATGTCAATGGACACAGCATGTGAGGCAGCCACAACAGGTGACAACAAAGACGCTAGTGATGAAATCTGCAATTAAAAGTCTGAGCACAGGGCTGGGAAGATAGTTTGGCAGACTAAGCACCTGCCTGGCAAGTGCAAGGACCCGGGTTCAAACCCCAGTACTGTATGCTGTGCCAGGCCCAGACCCCCAGGCATGCTGTCCTAGCCTGGGACCAGGCAGGTACGCCTGTAATCCCAGTGCTGGGGAGCCTGAGACAGGAGGATCACTGTGAATACCAAACAAGCAAACAAACAAATAAGTAAATAAATAAGATTAAAAGTCTCAGGATTTCTGAGCAAAGACATTTAACCAGATTTGATTTTCAGAGAAACGCTTTTGGCAGGATCCCTCCTGTCTGATTTCTCTTCATCACACCTGCCCAGATTTCCCTCCATATTTTCTGCCTACTAGAGCAAGCTTCCTAATCTGCTTCTAAATACTGACTCCTACAACTGCACAGCTGACCAAAACTTTAAGCCTAATTTGAGGACTTTATTCCTTGGCCTCTGTTCAGCTCAGCAGCCCAGTCTCCCAAACTCCAGGTGTGGCACCTGCTGGGCTGGTCTGATCTGAGTTTTTCTTTTTTGGGAAGAGGGTGAAGGGGCAACTTGGCAAATTTTATTAACTCCCTTTATTTCAATGTCATCTATGCCCAATTCCCCTCCCTTTTTTTGTGTATCCTACCCAAATGGAGACATTTCCACAATTGTGACTATACCTGATAATCTCACACCTATAGTCTGAGGGCTCTGATTTTAACTATTAGATTTTTATCAACTTTTTTAAGATTAGTAAAACACCACATATCAAAAAACTAAAATATTTTCTTGGCTTCCTCTTCATTTCCTCAAAAAATTTATGAAATGTTAGCATTCAAGTAACTCAGATGCAAGCAACTAAGCTTCCTAAGAAGCTCCTCAGAAGCCTGAATTATGAACCCTTTGTCCACCCTGCACTCTTCAGGGTGCTGAAGCTAGAGGCCCATGTGTCAAGTTGCCCAGAGTCCATCCTTCCATGCAGCAGAAGATGGGAAACCTAAACTGTACAGGAATCATTTGGGCAGATGGCAACGTCGTCACCTCAGTTAAGCTGGGGAGAAGGATCCAGAGATTCAGATCAAAATAGCCGCTCAACAAGCCGGCTTTCCCTTCTGGCCCCACTTCCTCTCTTTGTCCTGCCTTCCAGATCCTCACGTTCCTTCAATCTTCTTGGAATACATGCCCTTTCAGCACAAAGAGTTCAAAATGCTGTTTCCTGTGCATCAGCCGCCTTCCTCATTCACTTGCCATCCACCCTTCAAGGTAAGTCAAATAATTTCTCTTTTTCCTCTCTCTCACAAACAGTACTCTGTCGTGAATAGTGATATATGGTATTAATGAGTATACATTAGTGTGATACTAGCCAAAATGTGTTAAGATATATACATTTCTGGTTTGTGAGCTCACTGAAGACACAACTGCTTCAAATGTCTTTTTTATTCTTAATGCCTAGCCTAAATTCCTTTTTCCTAATGACTAATTTCCTATTCCAATTTTCCTGAATGAGTTGCTACTTAATGGCTCTGGAACATAATGTAATCATTTAAAAAAAATTTGAACCTAGCTTGCAAGTTAAAGCTGGGATTGTTTTGCAAGCCATGTTTACAGAAAAGTATAGCTTCCCTTGCTTGACTCTGAATATCCTCCAGGGCTAGGAAGGAAAATAAGACTTATCTTATGCACCAAATCTGACTGGTAGCAACTACTCTGGAAAGGAGTCAGATGGGAAGGGTGACGTAACCACAGGGTGTCTGTCATCTGTGAAGGTAGGACTAGGAGCTCACTCAACACAGTTGATCTTCTTGCTCTGCACAGACGACAATACTCCAGGATCTTCGGGTGTGGCCCTGTACAACCGGGTGACAGAACTACTGGCAGAACGCATACTGAGTTATTTTCTCATAGTATAAATAGCTAAAGAACAGTCCACCCATGTTCATTTAGAAGTCCCTTTTGCAACCACATTACACCGGTATCTATCCAGTGAAGCCTGGCTCCAGCATAGTTCATGGTCACAGAAAATGTCTAGTGAATATCTCAGAAAGCCAACATGTAACTGTATGAGCTCCAGTTTTCCAGGTAGTGTTTGCCAAGTAGTGTTTACAGCCAGTTTGCCAAGTAGTGTTTACAGCCTCTTTGCATTTTTATAAACTAAAGCTTACAGCACAGCAAAATTAAATAGAAAGGTCCTTAAAAGAGCATACCAAGGTTTTAAAGTCAAGTCCAAAAGAATTATTATTCTTTCTAACCAATTAAGGCATTCAACCTGCCCCTGATCACCTAGTATAACTATACACCAAATTCACCGGAAACAAAGCACCTTTAACAAAGGTGGCCTTCACTTTAGAGGCTGGAAAACCTTCAGGAGCTCTCCATGAAGGCAAATGAAAGGGTGTAACTGGGTCTCACTTCTAAAAGGCCTTGGAACATAACTGGGGAGCTAGGAGCCTCAATGGGGAGGAGTTATAAAATTCACTGGAAATGACTTGAAAGCCAAAGAAAGTTACAAGTTCTAGAACTTCTCCAGGATATGAGTTTGGGAAGAAGGCTTTGGTTAGCTGCTTGAGAAGGCATTTGTAAGGTAAGTAGGGAAAACATGCTGCAGAAATAGCAGTAATAGCAGATGGTCATTAAAATCTCTTCCAGGGATGCCTGATCCAATGGACTCTAGGTAGGCTCATTTTAGTTGTAGCCAAAGGGAATTGAGAGCTACCACCATGAGGTCCCCTCCTCCTCTCCTCAGAACCCTGCCAAGAAAGAGTTGAACAAGTATAGTTGTAGATACCAGATAAATGAGCCTTGTATTATTTTCTTCCCAGAGCGTTGTTATTAACCTGCTTAGAGCATTTACCATGAGTCAGCCCTGCCCTACTCTTCATGTGAAGTCAGAAGGGGAGGTTCCTGGGAGGAAGGAAGAAGCCATGGGTTCAGGCCTGTTATGGAAGAGCAGGGATGTGCCTACCAGCGAAAGGCAAGTATTCTACCAATCACAGCACCAGAGGCAGCAAAGTTCTCCCCACTTCCAGCTTCCTGAGTTCAGCTCACAATCTGGCTAATGGAACCAACATGACAGGAATCCTGTTTAAAAAGTCCAAGAACAATTGTAACAAAACATCTGAAAAGAGAAAAATGTCCTTCAGTTGACAGTGCTTTGGCAAGATACTAATGCAAAGAAGCAAATGATACTGCAAAGCATTGAGTAAAGTATGATACATCTGAGGATTTCTAAACAAGTAAGGCACTTTGGGAATTTCAAAGAAATCCATACTGGAAGCCAGATTTAGAATCTGCCTTAAGAACTATGGCAAGTATTGTTGTGTTTTGGACCTCTGTAATAATCAATAGTGTGTATAACAGAGTGCCCCTCTGTTTTGGTAATTGTTGTTACAAATAAGATTATACCTTATATAGTTATAAATACAGGCATATACAATGAAAATACCTGGAAAGTGGGCAGGGAAGCCATAAAAAGTGTTTCTGGACCACACCACAAAGGCCACTGACAGGAGGGAAGAAGGAGTTTACTCTCATTCATTCATTCTTTTTACTCTCTGGGGGTGCTTATTCTGTACCTATTACTCACTTTCACTGCTAAAAAGAAGAAAAAGAAAGCTTACATTTTATTTAGAAAGTAAGGCCCAGGCTGCTTAGCCACCAAGGTGCCAACATTCTCTTGCATTAATTTCTAATCTCTAAAAGCAAAGCTATTAACACAAAGCACATTTTGGGGTTCATTCTCCTCTGCCAAAAGAACCATAAAGCCTGCTCATGGAGTTGGGAGGAAGAAAATCCCTGCTTAGCCACTAGTGTGCCAGGTCCTGTCTCAGGAACTGGACTGAGGTCTTAGACCCCATCTGTACATCCTAGGTCCTACTGGCCAAGTCCACATGTATCTGCTGGAGCTAGAACTCTTCTAGTCCATGAAGCACAGGCCTACATTTACCTGTACAAGAAAAAGGGATAAGGGATAAAGGACCTGGAGGCCTGATTTAGGGAGTTTGCTTGCAGTTTAGCATCGTCATGCAACATAATTGAGCCAATGATACTTCTCTGGGTGTAGCTGGCAGAGATCTTTTTGTCCTGGGTTCTTCCCCTTACTCATACCTGAAATGAAGATATGACAGCTGGCATTTCAGCAGCCATTATGTGAAAGAAGGGCCTATCAAAAGCATCAAATGCAGGCTAGTAGATACCTTAGGAACCTGGGACCCAGGTGGCTATCAACTTTTGAATCTTTTGTATAAGAAAAAAAATCTGTAATATAGTTAAACCACTGATTTGTAGGCTTTCATGAACCAGCAGATGAAAGTAACTCCTGACTGAATAAGCTATCAAGAGGAGGAGAAAGCAGCGGAAGAAATGAATCATACACAAGCTGCGTACGCAGCTCTAGGGTAGGCAGTCACCTGAGCTTTACTGCTGACACTGGGTCATCTAGTCATGACAGAGCACGGAGATTTGGAATCTGTGGTGTGTTCTATGTACTCAGCCTGATGGGTGGAAAACTGTAATGAAAATATGCCTAAGTCTTTGTTACTCCAACAGACTTTGAAAGGAAGAGCGCCCTCTTCTCCACCACGTTTGCCTAGTACATGGGAGAGTGTGCGCATGCGCACCTAAGCACACCGCAAACTTCATCTGGACACGCATGCGCACATGCTCACACACCTACCGCCGATTTCAACCTTCCAAAAGGTTCTGACCTCACCCTGCCTCAGACTTTTCTTTATCACTTCCAAGATGACTTGCCCGGCAAAGCCACCCAAACGAGTGAAATGGAGCATCTGAGGGAGGGGAAATGCTGCTGACCTCCCACAGCACTTATTACACATACTGCCTATGGGAGCACTCAACTGTATGATGACTTGTTTTGCACGTTCCTGGAGATGTCTCAATCGTGTCGCTAAATAGGCAATAGTCATCACAAGAGAGAATGAGGTTTTCTATTGTTCCCAAGTCTCCAGCCTTGCACCTCTTACATTACAATCATCAAGGACATTTGCTGAAGTTTTCAGTTCCCAGTCAGTTGAAACTAGACTTGCTTGTCGTAAGGCCTGGTGTCTATATTCTTCCTGTTTTCACCAAATGATTCTTGTGGTGTAAGAGTTTGCCAGGCTTTCTTGTTCTAATTCTTTCTTCCCCAATTAAGAGGAATGCATTCCTTTTTTTTTCCTTTCTTTCTTTTTCTTTTCCCTTCCTTCCTTTCTCCTCCCCCTAATCCTAGGTCTTCTTTCCTAAGAAATAAATACAATGGAAACAAAGCTTTGCATATAGGGAGGGGGAAATGGGCTGAAGGGAGAAGAAGGGATTGGGGGAAAAAAGGAATCAAAATATATGTTCGAGTACAAATTCCTTACGAAGAATATGATCACCATGTATACCTAATATGTACCAATAAACTTAATTTTAAGAAAAGGAGGCATGCAAAGATCCTGCATCTGCAGTTAGCTGGAGCTGTGGAGCTCCCAAAAGGCAGGCTGAGAGTGACAGTGCTCCTTCTGAGTCAGGGCATTTCACGGCCCCTGTAAGACCTTCCACCCTCCACTACAAAGATCCTAAAGGCCCCCATTTGCCATGCAGTTGCATGGCCCTCTATGAACTGGATTGGGTGAGAAATCAACCTTTGTGTTGCTAAGACCCTGAGGTTTGCCGGCTGTGTGACTGCCTCATAACCTGGCTTGTGTTCACACAGTTCTGACGTGCATCCGCATCAGAAATGGGGCATAAAACCATGAACTGGGATTATGACATATTAATCTCAGTCCTGCACTCAAAAATACCCCATTTAGGAGGGAAATTAAAACATAAGCACTGAAAAATAAACAGCAGCGCACAGTCTGACCGGCTGAGTGCTAAGCGTGCCTTACAGAGCCTGAACCTGTGGAGGCATGGGTGTGGATAAAGGTAGGCCACAAAGTAAGGCCAGGAGAGGTGCGTCAGGGCCAGCACGTGAAATCCTTATGGTCACAATAAGGATCAGCAACACTGTCTGGGCTCAAGAAAGGACGTAGCTCACTGAGGATAAGACAGGACCGGACTGGAAAAAACGTCACCCGGCAAGCAAGGGAGAGATGAAGATTACACAGCATGGCCACGCCCACACTCATCAGCCTAGTAATTTTTCAAGCCTTTCTGGTGAACTGCTGCTGCTCCACTCTTTCATTCTAATTCCTCTGCCAGCACCAGGGATCCAAGGTGAATGTGCCAGAATCCTAATTCTTCCACTTGTCTGTTGTTGTTGATTAGAAAATGACTCATCTCTCAACTCTAGTTTCCCAGGGACCACAATGGGGCCCTGGTGAGGAGGACTAGGTCGGAAGATGCACGGAGCCTCTCGCACAACACCTGAGAGAGCAGCAGCAGCAATTACTTCAGGTAAAGCTCTACTAGAAAAGAAGGAAAGGATAGGACTTGAGGTCTCTATCTCACAGAGCTCACACTTGAGATGAGAGAGCTACAAGTTTCATGAAAATGGAGGCACAGTTTGGAGTGATGCAGTCAGAGCCCAAGGAATGCTGGATGCCAAAAGCTGCAAGAGACAACAAGCGGCTTCTCCTTAGGAGCCCACCGAGGGAGAGTTTGGTCCTGTCAACACCTTATAATTTAGTCTTCTGGCCTCCAAAACTAGGAGAGTAAGCTGCTATTTTTTTTAAATTTTATTTACTTATTTATTTTTATGTATTTAGTACAGGTTCTACAGGGTCTCACTACACTGATCAGACTCCTAGAGATTTTCCTGTTTTCAGCCTCCCAAGCACTGGGATTACAGGCACACACCACCAGGCCCAGTCTCAATCGCTGTCTCAGTGCGCCCCAAGGGTGGGGCCGGCACGGCACACAGGGGATTGAACCCTGGACACTGAGGTCTGCCTAAATAGGCGCTTTAGTCCACTAAGCTATCTGGCCAGCCCTTCCCCCACTCCACCTTTCTAAAATTTCATTTATTTATTTATTTAAGCTGCTATTGTTTTAAGTTACCTGGTTTACAGCAATTTGACATAGCAGTCACAGGAAGCTGATATGTCATTGAGGCAAATGTTATCATTATCTCCTCTATACTTATAAGAAAAATGGAAATTGAGAGAGATTCAGTTACTTGCCTAATAAATGGAGCAAGAGGGGCTAGGGAGATAGCTTGGCAGTCTAAGCATCTGCCTGGCTAGCGCAAGGACCCAAGTTCAATCCCTGGTACCTCATGCCATGCTGGCCCCAGAACCCCAGGCACATCATACTGGCCACCAAAACCGGGAGTGGTGGCACATGCCTGTAATCCCAGCACTGGGGAGGTTGAGACAGGAGTATCACTACAAGTCCAAGCTGTGTAGCAAGGTCCTGTACCAAATAAATAAATCATAAAATGACATTTATAAGTGGAGCAAGAATTCTTAATTTGTTGATTGATGCCAGAGCCCCATACTTCATGGCAAGTTAGCCTGCCTTTGAGTCTCTGTTAAACAATTGCTGGACCATATTTAGCCATGAAAACTCTCCCTGTGCCTCCTGGTTGCCTTGGCCGGAGACCAAAGATCAGTCACTGCTCTTGAAGTCATGTAACAAATTTAAAATAGTGCCTGCTGCATAATAAGGACTCTGCCACACTTAGTAATTATATTGTCTGTGGGTTCTCCAGATCTTACCAGCAGGCCATGGGGCCTTGCTATATGGTGATGAGAAAAGAAAAGAAAGACTAACTATGTTTGCAACTGATGGGAAACAGGGTGCGTGGAGGGCTGAGAAGGGGAAAGGACAGTAAACGACCTCCCAATATTCATGTTCCCCTTTTTTCTTAGTAACAAAAGTAAAGCCTATGTTTTTTCAGATAGTGAATCACATAGTTAAAGGGCTGTCTTTTCAAGTCTTCTTCGTAGCTAGTGCATAATGAGATGTGGACAGAACGATTTAGGTAGGGTTTCTACGACAGCCCTTTACAGGGTTTATACAGCAACTTCTATCTTTTCCATTCTCTTTCTTCCTAGAACATAGACATGATGGCTAGAGTGTCAGAAGCCATCTTGTGACCATGAGTATTCCTGAGGGGGAAAAAAACACATGTGAAAGACAATCAGGTCAAAAGAAGAGAAAATTAACTTTTTCATCATACCATCCGCTCACCTGCCTTGGACTACCAACCTCTGCACCTTTGCAAGCAAATACCAAATCCTAATTTGTATATCCCAAACTCTGCTAGCAATTTAAAGCAATCACTTGCTGACAGAGCATATCACAGCAGCTCCAAGAGATCAGGCTCACGCGTGACTTTTGAGGGTGATAAGATGAAAATTGAGACATGAAAGCCACCATGTGGCACTCATAGGTTATATCCTTCCTTTTATTTCAAGTTTATAAGAACCTTTATCATCCACCTGCCTTCCCTTGGTTGAACCTTCCTTCAGGTAGGCCTAAGGGTCTCTCCTATCCATCCTAGAGCCTGCTCCTAGCAGTACTCAACACCCCTTCCCACCAGCTGGGATGATGTGGTGTGTGCTTAGGTAAATCCTCTCTACCAGACCTTCCAAATGTGGCATGTGGTCAGCAGTCAGTCTCACTCGTGTCCAAGGGTTCATCTACAATGAGAAAGTGTCCATGAAAAGCCCTGCATGTCACTAGGAAGAAAATGCCTGCCTGTATGATGGTTGCCTAATGTGGTCTAGTGAAAACTCTGGCTTTAACTGAGGTGATCCCATTCAGATCCCATTAAAGACCAGGCTTTACCATGAAGCACAGTCACACTTTAATTAAGTATTTTATGAGCCTAAGAAGGACCAGCATGAATGGATCAAACTGCTGACACCAGCCCCGGCAAATCAAAGATCCCAGGGTCCCTGTTCAAGCTGTAGGGAGGAGCAGTATGTTCAGTTGAAGGAAATATTTCTAAATCAAATATAACACTTGATCTTGTACTTTCTAAGAAATATTAGTGATTATAGTCTTAATTATATTTTTGGACTCTAAGATCAAAAGAGGATGCCAAACTGTAAAATTCAATCACACCACCTGTCTGCTACAGGGTCTTGGTGAAATGATTTCAATGTATTTCTTACCTCATCCTTATGCATTACGATTTATTAGGCTGCATCAGGATTTATTAATCCCTTACTGCTACCAAGATTTTGATTTCTAAATGTTATTATATCATTGAGACTGTGGCATCCACCCTCTTATTCTTCAAGATTTCACCCGTTTCTTTTACTCAAAGATGAAATCACTCATTTTTGCTTTCATGATTCCAAATGCTTGGTCTTTTGCTCTATCTTCTATCAAATACAGTCACTAGGGCCCAGGGAAATAGCTTAGTAGAATAAGCACTTGCCTGGCAAGCACAGCGTCCTGAGTTCAATTCCTGGTACCACAAAAAAAATATTTATAAGTAAATAAATATAGTCACTGATAAAGGTCTCTGAAGAGAAAGAGCACTATTGGGCTAGCCAGATAGCTTGTGGATGAAAGTGCCTGCTTAGGCAGACACAGGGGCCAGGGGTTCAATCCCCAGCCTGCCATGCCAGCCCTGCCTCCAGGGCACACTGAGATGGCAGAGACTGGGCATAGTGGCATGTGCTTGTAATCCTAGTGCTTGGGAGGCTGAAAACAGGAGGATCACTACAAGTGGGATCTTGTATTGTGTATTTGTGTCAGACCCTATAGACCCTGTAGACCCTGCACTAAATAGAAAAGAAAAGAGTACTATTAAATATGTCTGGGCCTTTCTTCCTAGCCTCACTGCTTGTAGGCCAGCTGCAGAAACAACTGATGCATATTAACTAATTAGAGACTGACTGAAGAGAGAAAAATGCAGCTTATGAGTGTATAACAAAAACTATCAGACGAGGAAGCAAAAGATTAGAAAAGGCAGAGCTGTGAGGAAAGGTATCACGCATAAATGAGGAGCTGGACATAGTTCTGTAAGGAAAGGGAGAAGGAAAGAGCTTATGGAAAATGTAGAGAGGAACTCAGAAATTGTCACACTACTAACCCGAGGCCTTCCCCACTCCCACTCCTAGGATTTAACATCTGCAAGTCATTTTTCTCCTTTTATTGATCATAACAAAAATTTTCTAGAAGTAGAATATCAGATAAGATGTTTTAGTTTGGCTTTAAAAATCTTATCTGAGTTTTTGAAATTTATACTTCTCAAGTTACTTTAGGATTCAGATTTCAGGGGCCGGGGATACAGCTCAGTGGCATGAGCACCTGCTTGGCAAGCGCGAGGTCCTGAGTTTGATCCCCAGTACCACCAAAAGAAAAAAGGGTTTAGATTTCAACTAGCTTCTTAGCACAATTTGGAGAAATAATGTGACATGTTCATGATGGGGCAGAGTGAACCAGAGGTCAGTTACATTCCTCCAGATTCCTATTTCAGGCTCCTCCTACTCCTAGCAGACTGAGCACCTGGCCCTTGAGCCTTCTGTACAAAACAGCAAACTGTGTGAATGAAGCCTGCTCATGTTGGGGCTGAGGCATGCTTCAGTAATCCATGCCGGCTGCTTCCTGCTGGTAGGGAAAGGCATAACAGAACACGCATGCACGCTGAACCCCATGGGTGCCCTTGATCACAGCATCGTCTCATGTCTCTGGTGCATATACTGTGTGGTTTCCAAGCAAGGCAAGCAGCCTACTACAACTGTACCTCCTGAGGATTTGCTCCACATCCTGTGGCACAACCACTAGACCCTCCCCAGCACAATCACTGTGGAAAGCCAATACATACTGCAGCTCACCTGGGTCCCCTTTCAAGTACCAGCAGTCAGCCTTGTACAAACACCATCCTTCAGGCTGGCAAGACAGCTCAGAGGACTAAGCACTTACTTAGGCAAAAGCATGGCCCAGGGATCAATCCCTAGCACCACATGCCTTGCTGGCCCTGCCCCCAGGCATGATCCCTGGCTTTTCTTAAAGCACAGTTTAATTTAGTAGGAAAGAATCACTTTTACCAGAAACAGGTTGCATGGCAGAAAAAAATATGGGTCACTGGACTTTTGTGCAGCCATTTATTCAGTGATCTCTGTGAAGTATTTCATCTCAGAGCCTCAGTTCCTGCTTTATAAAATAGGAACTATAACATCTACAAGTAGTAGCAGATTAAAAGTTCCTAATGACATTCCTGGGCCAGAATAAATGCCCACAAGCAGCAATACTGGTGGGAATTTTAGACAAAGGTAGAATTTCTTTTTTTCTCTTTTTTAATATTGTATTCATTTATTCAGTTAGTTATTCAATTATTTTGTTAGGTAGGTAGTTTGTTAGTACCGGGGATCGAACTCGGGATGTTGTTCTTTGTATGCAGGCACTTAAGCCACTGAGCTATCTCCCCATCCCAAAAGGTAGAATTTCTGTTCTTTTTACTCAATTATAATAACATGCAAATTGGGCTGGCGAGATGGCTCAGTGGTCTAAAGCACCTACTTGGAACAAGCTTGGCAAAGCACAGGGACC
>NW_004524785.1:3605984-3607575 GCF_000260255.1 Octodon degus | reverse complement strand
TTTTTTTTTTTTTTTTTTTTTTTGTACCTGGATTGAGCTTGCCAGGTAGGTGCTTATGCCACTGAGCTAGCTCCCTGGCCCCATGATACACATTCTGACTAGGATAAGATGGAATTTCAGAACAGTTTTGATTTGCATTTCTCTAAAGGCTAAGTATGTTGAACATGTTTTACATGTACTTACTAGCCATTTGTATTCTTCTCTTGAGAACTTATTCAGTTTACTTGCCCAGTGCTTGCTTTATTTATTAGTATATGTTTGCGATACATAATGTTTGCTTTCGTCTTAGGGAACTGGTATATACATGTCACATTTTAATTATTCTTATTTTCACTTCCTCTTTGCATTCTCCTATCTCCTCCCATCTCCTTGACCCCTTCTCATCTTCAGTTTTTGATTGGGTCATTTGTTTTATGAGGATTAATTTTGTTGAGTCTTTTATGTATTATAGATATTAGTCTTCTACCTGAAAGGTAACTGGCAAGACATTTTTCCCATTGTGTAGCTTGTCTTTTCATACTGTTGATTATTTACTCTACCACGCAGGAGCAACTTAATTGGATATAATCTCCTTTGTTGATTCTTGAGATTATTTTCTGTGTTGGTTGGAAGAACTCTGGTCCTGAAGTCTTTGTCTGAGCCTGTGGCTTCAGTTGTTTTTTCTGTGCTATATACTCCAGCAGTTTCAAAGTTTCTGTTTTTATATCTAAGCATTTGATCCACTTTCACTTGATTTTAGTACAGAGTAAGAGCCAGGGATCTAGTCTCCATCACCTACAATTGATAACCAGTTTTCCCAGCCTCACTGGGTTAAAGATATTACTTTCTCTCAAATGAATGGTTTTGACTCCTTTATCACAGATCAGATGGTTGAAGTTGCACAGGAGTTCTGTGTCTTCTGTTCTATTCCACTGGTCTACATTTCTATTCTTATGCATGCCTTTTTAGGTACTACAGCTTTGTAGTATCACTTGAAATCTGGTACTGCTCTACTTCCCATTTTGCTTTTTTGCTCAGGATTCAAAATTTAAGCTCTAGTCACAGCCTAGCTGCTCATCAATAGACACACAGATTTTTAATTTTTTTATATTACTCATCATAAAAAAGAATTAAATCATGGTATTTGCAGAAAAATCAATGGGACATGAGGCCATAATGATGTTAAGTGAAATAACTCAGATATAGAAAGGAAAGTATGGTACAGATTATCTTACATGAGAAAACTAAAACGCAAATAAGGGTAGATGATGAGAAACAAAAAGACTTTGGAGACAGAGAAAGGGACCAAAAGGAGGGAAGAGACTGAAAAGAAGGTAAAGAGATAAAGCAATAATCAATGTATGTTATAAAAGGTACCAACTCCTCAAAATGAACATAACTATTATGTGCTACAAACATACACTAATAAAATAATTAAAATTAAAAGAAGGGGTCAGCTTAGATGACAAAAAAGTGAAGACATTTAGAAAGAACAAAGCCTGACAACATGGGGGAGATGTGCAAATGAACTTATCCTGAAAACACTGAGCATCATTATGAAAAATAACAAAATAGGTAACATGACAGTTGGGGCCATTCTTATAGCAGTGTA
>NW_004524785.1:3588570-3603190 GCF_000260255.1 Octodon degus | reverse complement strand
TGGAACAAGCTTGGCAAAGCACAGGGACCACGGTTCGATCCCCCAGCACCACATGCCAGCCAGCCTCGCCTCCTGGTGGGCTGAACTGGCCACACACACACACACACACACACACACAATAAATAAATAAATAAATAAATAAATAAATAAATGTTTATAATAACATGCAAATTGCTAACTTTCCTAGATATGAACAGACCTCATACTTGGGTTTTTATGCTTTAAATTGTGTATTTGTGTCAAAGATGTGTAAAACTCACTTTGTCAGATTTACAAATGAATCCAACTTATGAACACTGTCCCAGAACAGAATTCTTTAATAAGTTGGGGGCTGTATACAGAAGGAAAGGCAGCCCAATATCACACTTAGCGTGAAGACTAAATGTACCTATTTTGAACACTCTTACATCCTAAAGCTGCTCATACTGACCATTTTCTAGTGACCCTTCTCTGAGATAAGAGCACTCTATTTCTAGGGGTGGTTACAGGCACTTAGGAGACCTTTCTAGGCCCGCATCCCTCTCACTGTAAAGATCCCTACCACCCAGTAGTGAGCAGATGGAGTTAAAAGCAACCAAAAGCGTTCTTTGGAAATAACCTTACAGGCATTCCTTTTCCCAGTACAGAGCGTAAGGAATCGTCCTGCTTGGCAGCAGCATGACTGTTCTCTAGTAAACAAAACATGACTCTGCCATCACTGTGTTGTTAGAAAAACTGGAAGCTGTTCACCTGAGCCAACTGCATCTGAGTTCCTTCCTACAGAGCCCGTGGACCTGGCTCTCAAAGATGTCCTGGCAGTCCCCATGTCATTCCTGAACTAGCAACTAACCTCATCTTTAACAAGCAGAGTGCAGATGTCAAGTGTAAGGGGCTGTGCCTGTCAGGAAGGAGAAGGCATTCAATTACCCAGGAGCATTGCCAGATCACCTCAGAGGTGCTGAGAGCCACGAAATTAAAAATACACACAATCGTTTCTGGAGCCAGGAATTACATAAGGCACGGGACCCTAGAGAGGAAGGGAAGCAATGGCTATCTTCTACAAAAATTAAAAACCAGGGGTCCAGAACATTCTAGTACTATCTTAGCCCATTATGCCACAGGCTCTAAGATCTTACCCTTGGAGTAAGTGAATCAAAGCCAGAATGAACCTCCAGCCAGAAAAGGCCATTTCTAAGCAGAATAAAGGAAATTCTTAAAATACCAGCCACATCTATTATAATTACCCCCATCTTAAATACTGCAAAACATAATCGCATATGCCATAGTTAGCTCCAATTAGTTTCTGTCTAAAAATAAAAAACTGTGTTGTAACAGTAAATAATCATTACAAATTCTCAAATTTTTATCCCACATTTGTCATTAGTTGGGTTTTTTAAATAGAATCCATAACTCCCTGGGAGTTGCTAGTGAAAATTGTCTTTTTACAAAATAAGCTATTTTTCAAGACACCTAAGTGAATATGTACCTTCACAGACAAAATGAACAAATAAGATAGCTCAACAAATAGGTGGTGTTAAGAGTTTCTATTATAAATTATAGATCCATTTTTGTGAGGGTTCTTCAAGCAAAACCAAAACCCTTCTATTGATCTCAGTCAGTTCACTTGTACCATAACCAGCCACCCAAGAAACATAACCTTTCCATGAAGAGTCCAAAAGAAGCCAAACCTGGGAGTCTGAGGACCCCCAGTTCACTCACTTGTCTTCTGTAAAACTTTTTCCAGTAATAATATCCTTCCCTTGAGGTACATAGTTCCAGTACTCTTCCACAATCCCAATGTAGTACGTTCTGGTAACTGCACCAACCAGCCCAGGCAGACTGAGGAATGTGAGGAGAAGGATGCAGCCAGTCGGCTGCTTCCGAGGCATTTGTGGATGTAACTCAGGCAGGTAGCCTGCGCGAGACACAACCTTGTTGGTTCCTCCCCCTCACATAAGGGATGGACAAGGCTTAGCTCCACCTCCTTAAGTGGCTGGGCTTGGGACAAAGGCTGACAACTTGTGTAAGCAGAACAAGCTCGATGGGAGAGTTGCTATGATAAAATGTTTGCCAGCAAATGTGTAAGGCTTATTCATTTACTGCCTGAGCTAAACAGGCCTGTTTCTGTAAGTTCTAGTACCCTGATGTGAATCATTCATCCTTCTCAAGAATGGCAACATAACAAGTTGAACTGTTGGGTCTCCTCCCAACCCTCCCCCTTGTTTTCTCCAATCTTATTTCAGAACCATATTACAATCAGAAAAGTAAACTGGCTTGAGTGAACATCAGGAAATATCCTAAGAACTAAAGAAAGTCTCTCATGTCTTTCAGGAAGGCAGAGGAAGTGATGTAGTCACCCTCTAGTTTGTTTTATGAGGCTACATGAAACAATCAAACCACATCATAAAGTTCATGGCGATACTGTAAAACCTCACTATTACTACATTAGCTCACACACCATCTCCCCTAAGTCCTGTCAAACACCACCAGCATTACTGAGGAGCTTGACTGTCCAGACCAGCCTAATGCCGGATCAGTGAGCTGGATGAGTGACACTGACAAAGGAGAAGAGGACCCTCAGGCACACGGAGACAAAGCAGCAAGCTACCTCAGGGTAAAAAGGTGAAAGGTGTGCCATTCTTTTCAGTGTTTAGGTCTGTGACCTAGAATCTCCCTGGTGAAAGAAATCATGTTCGACCTTGGAAGAAGGCCAGTCTGATCCTTTTGCAGAGCTGCTTCTTAGAAAGCAAACAGAGAGTGACAGAAACAGCCTACTGGGCTTTGAAGCTGGACAGACTTTGGTTTAAATCTAAGCTCTACCACTAACCAACTTCACCACATGGAGGAATTTTTTTTTTTTTTTTTTTCAGAACCAGGGATTGAACTCAGGCCCTTGAGCTTGCTAGGGAAGCGCTTATTCCACTGAGCCATCTCCCCCATTTAATCTCTTGAGCCTCAGTCTATAAGACAGATTGAAGGGGCCTGCCCATTCGCTCAGTTGTTTAAGTGCCTGCTGAAACAAAGCAGTGAGGCTCAGGATGCTGTGATTCAATACCCAGATCCTCAAGCCAAACCAAACTGCCCTGAGGCAACAAAAAAAAAAGACGGATTGAGGGATTGTTTAAAATTTTTATTTATTTTATTTTATTTTATTTTTGAATTTGGAAAGCCATTTATTATTGAGCTCAAGGCCCCCAATCAGCTCTCATGCAGGAGAGGACCGAAAGGCAGCTAGCCCAGGAAGCAGGAGGGCTTTTTAAACATGAAACCACATTCTGTTTGGTAAACAAATTCATTGTCTGACACAAAACAATGCTTTCAGGATCATTGTGACCACTACCCAAACTAAATTTCCTGGGGCCTTGTTTTAGTTTCTGGTTATCTTGCACCTGAGTACCTCCAGGCAACCTTGCATAGCCTGAGGTTACAAGAAGTTAAATCCCATTTAGTTTCTTTTTGAAATCATCTCTGTAATCTCATTTTGTTTATAGGGATTGGTTAGGTAGTAATTTTATCTAGCAAACAGCAAGTAACAGCCACTATTTACTAAACAACTTAGAACAGTGGTGAGTACACATTTTTACACAACAGAAAACACAAGATTTACATTTACAGTCTAAAATGTGAGTTGACCCATTACATTCCCCACTGGTTTTATCTGCGAATTAAATCATTGATTTAGCTAAAACTCCTGAGTTGGGGGCCTGCCCCATAGCTCAGTTCTTTAAGTGGCTGCTTCAACAAAGTAGTCAGGCTCAGGTTGCTGTGGTTCAATCCCCACAAAAACCAGCCAAACCTGCCCTGAAGGCATTCAGAGCAGAAAAAAAAAATCCTCAGGGGCCAGGGAGATGGCTCAGTGGAATAAGTGCTTCCCTGGCAAGTGCAAGGGCCTGAGTTCAATCCCCGGTTCTGGAAAAAAAAAAATAAAAAATAAAAGACTTATGTGAAACTCCCGAGTTCTTATAATTGTCCCAGGAGCATGAGGGGTTTGTAATTAGATCTCACCACCATTAACTTGATAGTCTGGATCATTTGAACATACTTAAACAGTTTATAAAACAGGGCCCAACAGAACCAAGAGAAACAAAACAGGTCCAATAGAGGCAGGTACAAGGAGGCATCGAGAACAATCTCCAATTTTTCCTTCTGACAAATCTCTAGAGCCAATTTTTTTCCCTTAGTCTACAATACACCCCCAATTGTTTTACATGTTGTTCTGCTATTTCACCAAAAAAGAGGTTTCTAACAACACTAAATATAGCATATGTTTAAATATCTCAAGTCTTACGCACCCATGACCCTTTGTGGTGATGTTGTGTCAAATTATTTTGACATGGTGTCACCACTGCTAATCTACTCAAACAACAAGGAACATTAGTTAACAACAGAGTCTGATAGGGGGGCTTTTCTAGAACTCTAGAACAGGCAATATCTCCCATGTCCACACTGGTTTTTGTGCCACCTCTTAAGCTGTAATATCAGTCAGGTAGTTTCCTCTTTTGTCTTGAGGTCTGGCCCATAGTGGGCAGCATCTGTCTCTCTCAAGCTATAAAATCACCTTGTCTTTAATTTTATCTCCTTGAGGGCCTAGCCCTGTCTGACTGCCTACAATATCTTTAAATTAACTCAGCTGCCTACAACAGTTTCCCTCTGAAGAAGTAACACAGACTGTTGTGAGGGTGTATGGGCGATGACCGCTCTGGCTTCTTCAGGCTGAAAGGGGTCACAATTGTTGACCAGCAGTCAGAGATACCTCCAGAGGTTTTATCTAAAGGCCCACAATAGACACCAAGCATTTTTATCTTGGGTAGGAGGAACAGCTTTAAATCTGGAGGAGGCAAAGCCAAAGAAACAATTAAACATGCATAACACTAGTCAGAACATTTTGTAAGTTCATTAGCAGGTATCTCTTTAATGTGGGGTTTAATCCCTTAATCTTCTATGGCCACTGGGTACTGGGGCACATGAATTGCTGGACCTATGGAAAATACTGAGTACTTTCTGGTTGGCAAGTGGGACCACTGGCTGGGTAACTGAAAAAATCTGCATGAGCATCTATTAAAAGTTTAACAGGCTTTCTCCTTATATTGGCTGTTAACATGGGTTTCCTCAGGCTGAGAGGGGAAGATCCATGACCACTTCAATCTGAAACTTCCTCTGACTCCATCATGAACACTTTCTTTTTCCTTCTGTAGCAGCTTTAGACATTTTTTGCTTGAAATGTCCCTTTTCTCTGTCTGGGTCCAAGGAAGCGTAACTTTTTTTCCTTTTTCCTGACTGGCCTTTTTTTTCTGTAGGCTGCTAGTATCAACACTCTCATTTTCCATCTATAATTCCATTCTGTATCCTTTCTATTATGAAACACTTCAACTCAGACAAATTCATTCCTGCAAACCCTTCTAACTTCTGCAGCTTGTGTCAGATATCTGGGGTCCACTGAGTAAGGTACAAGTTCTTGGTTTTAAGGCAACCTGTAGGTAACCCTGCCCAAGGAATACAAATATAGCTTTCCTCGTAATGAGGCAGGAAACCCAGAGAAGGCTCAGATCACTTGGGCTCTATCAGGTGGACAGTTAGTTTAGGCTTTAATATGTGTTTCTATAGACAAAATCTGGTGAATCCCAGTAAAAGGAATCTTAATCTAGCATATTTGTTAACAGATTTTACCTGCATGATTACCTGGGTTTTGGTATCTTCTAGGACAGAACAGATTTTCTGAGAGATTAGAACATATATAATCAAAGCATGAACATTCAATTTAACAGGTACATTTGTAAACCTTTTTGAGACCTAGCAGTCATAACTCACTAGCTCTTAGACCCCTTTATTCATGGAGTCTGACAGTTTGCTGTAAGTCCCTCTAGCTTTAGTTAAGAGAGGTCACACATGTATTAACTATCAGCACGAAATGCGGAGTTATATTAAAAATCAACCATGCTTACATACTCATCATGAAATACAAAGCATTTAGTCATATTAAACTAATGTCCCATTCAGTGTTTTGGATATGGCTCCCACAGTAAGCAAGGGGCACTGCCAAGGGATTTTTCCTTTTAACGCTATGGCTCTGAGTTTTACATCACAAATACAACACCTGGCTCTATAGGCCCAAAGCTATTGGACACTGCATAGCCAGTGTCTTTAGAACATTTTTAGATTGACAGGATTTTATCTGTACATGAACAATATATCTCAATTACAACTAAAACAAGATGATGATGACTGGAAGGTCAGGGTTGGAGAAAGACAAAAAGACCTGTGCCAATATCCAGCAACAGGCTGGGCTTTTTCCTTTAGTCATGATTACTCAGGGCTCCTCCATGGAGATGACAGGTAGAGATAACAGTCTGGCCAGAGGGAGGAGGCAGGCCCAGCGCCCTTCAGTCCTACTGGACCATCTGGAAAGCTGAGTCTGAGTTCTGGGGCCTCCACCTCAGAATGCAGTCTCACTTCTAGTGGCTGCCTTAGCAGTCAGGGCATGGCTTGTGGGCCTCTTAAAGCAGTCCCTCTTATAGTGGCCTGGCTTCTGACAGCAGTAGCAGATGAACTTCATCAACAGATGAACCTCATTGTTGTTGAGCTCTTCTTGGAGCCCAGAGTATCAGACTTAGGGTCTGTTTTGAGGCCACAACAAAGGCAGCCGTTTTGATCTCTTTGTTTTTTCTCCCTGGTTTTCTCCCAGTTCTGCTTATAGGACGTTGTTTCCTTAGTGCCCTATAAAGTATCAAGTGAATTGTCTGGAGAAAAAGCTATCTTTTATAGCTCTATTCTAATATCTGGAGCTGACTAAGTAATGAATTTATCTGTAAGAGCAATCTGTCCCTCTACTGAATTAGCATCTCAAGAAGTATGCTTTACCAGTTTCTTATTAAACATTTGAAGAAATCAGAGGAGTGTTTATCTTTTATCAGGTAAATAGCTGAAATTTAATAATTGAAGGCTTGGTTTTAGTTCTTTTTAGACCTTCAAGAATACATATAGAAAATATTTTTTATTACAATCTCCTGCCTGGCTATTAGGCCAGCAGGGGTCTGACTGCTTGGGCTCTAGTGGGAGCAGGTAGTTCCCATTACAGCTAAACCACAATAGACTGGCTGTCTACCTTCTGGTTGTTTAAAATTAACAATATGACATTTATCTCCAAATGAAGTATCAGCTTATAATGTTGCCTGCCTTTTCATAGAAGCCAAAGCTTGGTTTCAGATTAACATTACATTTTTCCAGTCTAGTTCATAAGTCTGAATAAATCCTCTAAAGACATCAATGTACTGTTCAGGGTCACCTAAAGCTTTTTTTAAAATCTGACATCTGTTTTACGTCACAGAGAAAAAGGCGCGTAACCTCTGGAAGTTCTAAACTGTCTTTTTACTTCTTTAAAAGATTATCTTTGCGTAAACTTAGTTAAGGATGGGTGTACCCTTGTATTACAGCTGTTTTAGAAGCCCACACTTTTAAAATGCAAATGGGGAAACCTTACTTTGAGTAACAGTGGGCAAGGCTGTGATTAAGGCTATCTTATCCTTAGGCTCCCAAGGTCAAGAAGCAGCAGCCGTAGGTCCCTGAACTTCCTGGTTCTCCTCTAGCCCACATTTCAAAACTAGAATGACTTTCTTAAGGCAAACAAAATTTGAACATAAGACTACTGGTCTGGTGACAGGAGTCTTACAGAAGGAAGCATAACCATTGCATAAAAAGGTCAATTTGAAGTGTGTACTTTTTAGGCTACAAAAATCTCTTTTTTACTCTTAATGTGTAACACACAGACATAAATTATTTCCTTAACAGACGCTGTAGAATGTAAACTACTGCAAGTTGCCTCAGCCTAATTTCTGAAGGAGTGATTCATTAAGTTGCTGTACTGAAAAGCTCAGGTAGAATTCCTAGTACTAGCAGAAAGAGAAGGAAATAAGGTATAATAGTTCAGTGGAGATCTTTCAGTGGTCAAGAATGATTGCCGACCTAATGTCATTTAGCTGGCAAAAAGAGTTATATGTTTCATAGGCATGTATATTTCCTAAGTCTGAACTAGATTTGAAAATCCCATTTTTCAGAAATGTACATAAAATTCACTAGAAGCTTACAAACATTTTCTGTAGTGCTAATGTCTGAAGTCAAGCAAGTACGTTTAGCAACCAGTTCGAATGCAACACATGCAAATACAAAACAGTCATAAAATGTCCCATTAAAGAAACATCATAACCTTATAACATTTCCATTTTTTAGCTTATACTTACCAACACATTTTGACCAACATTTTAACAACCGCATAATGAATTTATCTGTGTACCGGGTGGCAGGCGGAATGGGTGGGTTCTGAGGGTGATGGTCGGGGGTCACAGCCGCTTCTTATTAGTTGGAACTGCCAGTGTGACCATGTGGGATTGTCTGGTCATCCGGGAACAGTGTCCAGAACAAAAAACCTTGAGCCATTTCAGAGGTTCATGGGCAAGATCAACCCAAGCCTGAATGTAAGGGATCTGGTCAGGGTGTCCCAGATTTCCGAAGATGACTCTCTGAACTGGTAAGAACTTACAGATGGCTCAAAGGTTTGAATGATAAAATTTGTAAGTTTTCTTCGGAGACCACCCTGGGGCCAGAAAGTCTCCCCAGGGAAATGGTTTTCGAAAACTGTGGTTCCTCAGATTGATCCCCAGTAAAGGGGATCCCAGACTGTGGTTCCTCAGATTGATCCCCAGTAAAGGGGATCCCAGACGAGCCCCCAAATGTTATGGGTCACTCAGAATAGGAACCAGATCAGCCAGATTGGAATTTGGAAAGTCATTTATTACTGAGCTCAGGGCCCCCGATCAGCTCTCATGCAGGAGAGGACCAAAAGGCCTGTTTAAAATTTTTAAAACATGATGTCTACAATAAGCTTACCACAGCCCCCAGCACAGAGTAGATGTTAACAGACGTTAGAGATGACACCTTCATCCACAGTCTCTATGAGAGCCCATATGATCCCATATATCAACCAAACCGTGCTCCCTGCTTTCTGCTTCACTTTTCCAAAGTCTCCTCCACCATGCCTTGCACAAGTTTCAAACAAGGGAGCTCCTTTTCTTTAAACTGTAGAAGCCTGTAGGCATTCCATGTCACAGACTTTGAAATAATATCTTTCTTAAAATATGTACTGACTATCCTTCCTCATACCCAGACTCTACATTTTTTTTCTACCAAGTACACTGGTGGAACAATTTCTATAGAACACTGTCCTTTAAAATCTGCTCTTTAATCTATGATGCTGGAAGCTTTCCATGAGAATGGCACATTATCAGCAATTGTAGAGAACTCACAGGGTGGCCTTGAAAATGGCCTCAAAAAAAAAGCAGGGAAGTATGAATGTTTAGAATTCAGAAATGTCCCAGACTAAAGAGATTTTTGCATATAACTCAGGAAGTCAGGCTAATTTGGACTCATCAAAAACTTCATTAGAACATGTTCCACCCAAATTCCTTCAGACAGGAGAAGCAGGAAGTATAAAGGATACAAGTAAAAAAGACAAGAGTTAATTTTCCTATGCAGGATGCTGACAGCATCATTACAACACTGGAGAGACATCACTCAGCTTCTGATGTAAAACCAGGCCCGAAGGAAGACCAGGCTGAGGCAACCACAGAGGTTACAGAAGACAAGATCAATACATTCATCTTATTTTTAAAAGAGGACCCAGTAATGTGGGCAAAAGAGTTGACTATAAATAATCAGATAGGGTCCCTGGAAAGCTCCCAAAGCCTTCCCTACCCTACGACAATAAACATGCTATTCAACAGCAGCTAAATTCTGTAACAGCAAAGAAAGAACCTGCTATCTATGAAGATAGGGTTCTTTTTTTAATGGAAAAAAGGTAAACAGAATTTCATAACAAAAAAATAGGAAAATAACAAAAGCTAATATACTGCATGCTGTCATCTTCAGACTAACTACTCAGAGTACAAGATGTAGGCATAAAGATTCTCCAATTGATACTTTTTTAATAATTTTATTGAGAAACAAATAGCAATGCGACAGTTTCAAAACTGATTAGTAGGACAGTTTCAATAATTAATACATTGCATATTGTTGTCTTAGTGGTTATTCATTATACAAGAAGCAGACATGATATCCTGTCCACAGACAGTATTACAACAAATCTTTCTTTTCACTGACAAGAGAAAATAGCTGTATATCTATCCTATTTTGAATATAGAGATACAAAATGGTCATTCATTTATATTCCCTTTTTTTGTTTAGTTTTGTCAGAAAAGGGTATTCCATTGTCATTTAAATATTGTAGGTGCATGAATTCGGCAAAATAATCCAATATAGTCCAGTAGTCCATAATAGTAGTGGGTTTTCCGTAGGACTTCTCCAGTCGGTATTAGCATGAACCCTCCCTTTCAATGAATCCAGAGACAGTAAAAGTATAGCTAACTCGCATTTTCCTCCCTTTTCTCCTCCTCCCTTTTCTTTGTCATCCAGCCTAGAGCCTTCTTACTCTTACAGTTTCTTCCCATTTCACAATAGCTCTTGTACGTTTTAGACCATATCTACTCTTTCAATTTCTCACCCAGGGAGACAATCAGATGTTTACACATGTGAGCTGATTTGTTTCACTTACGAGTATGGTCTCAAGTTGAATGCATTTACTTATAAACATCTCCACTTTGTGGAGCTAGTGTCCTCACACCGTTCATTTCTGAAAACACGATGTGATTGTCTAGAAACTGATTAGAAAACCCATGAGTAGTATTAACTAATGCTCTCAACTCCTTAGACACTATTCAGACATAAAGCAGGAAAGGAATCATTTCTCAAGACCTACGACGTGAGATGGCCAGGCCTGCACATTCAGCACATTATTTCTCAATACACTCCCGGGGTTTGAACAATGGTCAGCTGATACCACATGTCAGTAAAAAAAAGATGAACTTGGATCAAACTATTTTTCTCCAAAATGCAGCGTAGAACATTTAAATAAAAATTTCATTGGGAGAAGCAAAATCAGATAAATAATATTCTTGATAGACTTAGCTGAGATTTCATTTTAAATAACAATTTAAAGCATGAGTGACAGGTGCTGGGGAGATGGCTCAGTAGAATAAGTACTTCGCCGGCAAGCACAAGGGCCTGAGTTCAATCCCCGGTTCCGCCACACAAAAAAAAGCATGAGTGACAAAACTGACAAATCCATCTTGAGAGTTTCTGCACTTGTTTGAGATGTGGGCTCTGTGGTGGTGGTTCTCAAACCTGCCTGGCACCCTCAATGTTAATGGTACTCATTACCTCCCACCCGAAGTCCCACAGCTTCTTAACTGTCGTTGCTGGCACCAGAGTGACCTCCTTGAATCCAGGCAGAGCCAGATCTCTCCAGTGCATGAGGCTATTCAGGGGGTTCCCATGACCTTCAGGATCAGGGCTGATAGTCTTGACTTGATTTCCAGGACTAATCCTGACTCATCCCTCAGTCCATGCTGCAGTGATCAGCACAGCATCGATGTGCACTCCAGCTGTGTCCCCATCAAGCCCTTGCACACCCTTATCATGGCACAGGAGCTACCTGTGGATCTGTCTGTGCTGTCATACACATACTCTTCTACTGGCATCTTATGGGCAGAGGCTGGGCTGCATTCATCCCTGCAACTCTTATGTCTGATGTATCACAGGCCCTGGTGAAAGGCTGAACTAATACACGTGTGATAATAAATAAGAAAATGAGTATTAGGTGTTTATGTGCATGTTATATGCAAAAGTGCATGTTATGTAGCAATTTTTATGCTAAACCCTTTCTATGTAGCAAACACAAGTAGATATTTGCAAATTGGGATATGTGTACTATGACAGGTCATAGGCATGGGCAGCATGAGACTGAGGTTTAGGCAAAAGAACACCTGTGTGTATGCATGTGTGAGTGTGTGTGTGTGTGTGTGTGTGTGTGTGTGTGTGTGTGTGGTTCTGGGGATCAAACTATGGGCTTCACATACTCTACCACAAAGGTGAAAAGGAAAAGGGTTACTTGAATTGTTTTGAAACAATAATTCTTGGTTACAAGACTAGCAAAGGTGGCATGAGCCCAAGGTAAAACAGGAAATTGCTAAGCCAATTTCCACACAGATATATTCTTTATGTGAGGTTGTGCTTTGGGCAGAATCTTTTGTAACAGTTCTTATCAGGTGAATATACACAAGGGCCCTGCCGTCATAACTTCCCAGCTTTATTTGACTATTGAAGTTTGACATTATAGACCAATTTTGATTCTGACAACTTTCAAATATGCTTTATTTAATTTACTTGTTACAACAATCCTGATGTATGTACCATTTTTATTCCTGCTTTATAGATCAATAGGCTAAGGTTTAGAAAGGTTAGGTAATATTTCTCAGTGGCTCATGACTAATAAATGATGGAGTACTATGACTCTTCAAAGCTGTCATTCTTGCAGAGGCCCATCCCTAAGGCTAAGCAGACAAGAGGGACCACCACTTCATGCCACTGAAAGGTATTTACTCTGTAAAGAAATATGGGTCTGGGCTATGGAAGTGCCTGCTTACTGCAGGGGTGTCTTCAAATGCCCCTTCAAATACCCCCCCATCCCCCTAACAATACAGATGAAACCCTAATCATTGTACAACCTACAAAACACCCAAGGGTTAGTACCCAAGTTTAGGTACTAACCCTCTACCCACACCATACTCCACTGTCACCAAATTTCCTCCCATCTTCCCAATTCCTCCCAGGCTTTTCTCCTCCTTGGTTTCTGCTACACCCTCACCCTTCTCCTATCTCCCAGCAATTAATCACTCCTTCCCCTGTGCTTCTTCTGTATTCTGTGCATGCACATCCTTTTTTATACTGTTGATGGCTAATATGTGACCCTGTCTTACAAATTGTACACTCTCTTGAAACAGGGTCACTGCAGGCCTCCACACCTCTCCTACCATGCCCAAGGTCTGGAAGTTTTATTAAAAGAGTTTGCAGGTCAACATCTGCTTCAGCTTCCACTTCTGCATCTTCAGGCTCTGGTCTTTGTGCTCCACTTTTACCAAAATTTTTACTCTGCCTCTTGCAATTGAATGTTCTGCAAATATATACTGACTTGCCTGGTTGGGGTTGGGGCCTCAACCCTGGCTCTGCAGTGCTATCTTCTATTCGTGACTCTGCTCTCAGCTTTGGGTCAAGAACCAACCTTGACTCATCTTCATGCCGGTGCTGGTTGACTGGGCCATTTGCTATTTGGATCGGTAGGTTTAAAAGGCACCTTACTTGTTCCTGTATCCTCAGTGGCCAGCAGAACCAGGCAAGCAAAAGAACTTGCAGGGGAAAATATTAACAATTATGTCACTTACATCATGTCTGATAGTGTATTGTTTTACACAGCTTATATTTGCATCTGTTTTATGTTATGTGACTGTAATACTCTGTGTGGGAGATACTACAGACTAAGTTTTGGGGAGGTCCATCACTTGCCTAAGGTCACACACCCTGAAAATAGCTGAATGAGGAAGGGTACAAACCCAAGCCTGTCTGACCCAAAGTCCACAGTCTATTTTATTTTTATTTTTCATTATTTTTTTGGTACCAGGAATTGAACTCAGGACTTTGCACTTGCCAAGCAGGTGCTTGGGCTGCTCAGCTATACCCCCAGCATCAAAGTGCATATTCTAGACTATAACACCCAATAGATATCAGCAGACCTGGGCCAAATAAAGAGCAAAAGCCAGGTCAAGAGATCTTTTTCAAGAAAGGAAGCATTAGCATTGTACAAGAAGTTTCTTCAAACACAGATGAGAGACCCAAGACTTTTCAAAGAACAGAATGTTCAATGCATATGGGCAAAGACCATCCATTCAAAGCCCTGTAATGAAATCATTCATCTTGGCACCAACCTTGTACCAGACAATGTCCTAGTCAGGCGGGAATAAGACAGACTTGGACTTGGTCCTTAGTAAGTCCTTTCTTCTCATGAAGGAAACAGACTAAACATGAAACAAGTTTTACAACTTAAATATCATGATGAGTTTGGTGAAATTTAAGTTAAAACCAAGGTGAGTGGTACAGGGAAAACCTCCGGACCATGCCGTGGAGGCGTCTGAGCAGCTTGGGGAGGTGGCCGAGCAGCTTGTTCTAAGGGATACTTACATGTTTTATAGGGTAAAATAAAGCACACAGGATCTCAGCCCTAGAAACCCCACCCACTGTCATCAGTAAAATTCACACACATAAACACACACACACACACACACACACACACATATGCACGTGCACACAAACATGCACACACACGCCAGGACAGACTCTTTGGTTGAAATTCTTTGAGGAAATTTAATGGGCTACATCTCTGGTAGTGGAAGCATCCACTTTGTGGTGCTCCTTTTGCCTTTTCAGGGAAAAGTCTGAAGTTGCCTCATACCTCACATGCCCAGCGCAGGCCCTGTTGCCAAAGACCCAAGAGAGCCAACCTTGAAGCTTGAGTGTAGAGCAGCAGAGGCAAACCTATCAAACCTACGGCACCAGGCTGCTCTTCTAAGGCAAAAGATGTTAAAGTACGAATTGTTTTTTCTAAACTAAAACCTCAATATTCTGGGGCTGGTGAGATGGCTCAGTGGTCTAAAGCACCTACTTGGAACAAGCTTAGCAAAGCAAAGGGACTACGGTTCGATCC
>NW_004524785.1:3586456-3588470 GCF_000260255.1 Octodon degus | reverse complement strand
CTATTATGGGCTACTGGACTCTTTTAGAATATTTTGCTGAGCTTACATACCTATAATATTCAAATAATGGAACTTAACAAAAAAATGGGATACAGATGAATGTCCATTTTGTATCTGTGTATTCAAAATGGTTAGGATAAATATATAGTTACATTCTCTTAATGAATAGAGTGATTTGTTCTGATGGTGTATGTAAATAGGATATCATGTCCGCATCTTGTACAGCAATTAACCACTAGGAAGAACATATGCAATGTGTTAATTATTGAAACTGTCCTACCAATGTGAAAAAAAAAATGATGGAACACCTGAATAAGCAATTTAGGAAAGAAATAGAATGTATGAATCAGATTCAAAGAGATATACAGGAAATTAAAACCTCAATCACAAGCTGGCAAAACCATTTGAGTGAAAGTGAAAATAGACTTTCTAACCTTAAAGACACCATTGCAGCTAGTGAAAAAGTAAGAAAAGATCTCTTAAAATCAACTAGGATGCAGGAAAAAATAATTCGATACCTGCAAGATGATGCAAAGATGAACAACGTAAGACTAATGGGCATCTATGAAAAAGAAAGAGCCAATACAAATGATGTAAAAAGAATATGGGCAGAAGTAATAGCAAAAAACTTTCCAAATATGGGGCAACAATCTGACATTCATGTAACTGAAGCATATAGAACTCCAAATAACATCAACTCAATTAAAATCACACCCAGACATAAAAAAATCAAGATTCCAGAAATTCAGCAGAGGAACAGTATACTAAAAGCTGCTAAAGAAAAGAAACAGATCACATTTAAAGGAAAACCCATCAGAATAACAGCAGATTTCTCTTCACGAATCATCAAGTCAAGAAGAGCATGGAACAAAATACTTCAAGTCTTTTAAGAAAACAAATTCCAACCCAGACTGATATATCCTGCAAAACTCTCTTTCAAGTATAATGGAAAAATGAAATACTTCCATGACAAAGCACAGCTAAAGAATTTCATGATGACAAAGTCAAGCTTACACAGACTACTAAATGATGTTCCAGAAAGGGAGCAAATAGATCACAGCCCCATGAATGAGAATGGAAAGAACCCACCAAAAAGGGTAAACAATTAAACACAGGAGAATAAGATGTATACAATAGTAGTCTTTAAGTTATTCTTTTGTGTCAGCAGCAAAATATTTCCATCAGCACACTCTACAAATGAACCTCTCTTCAACCCTATGGGTCATGATTCCACCTGAGTCTACAGGGTGGATTTCAAAGAAATAGCTGTAGAAAAACAAAAACAAAAACAAACGAACAAAAAAATCCTTAGGGGCCGGGGAGATGGCTCAGTGGAATAAGTGCTTCCCTAGCAAGTGCAAGGGTCTGAGTTCAATCCCCGGTTCCGCAAAAAGCAAAACAAAAACAAAAACAAACAATCAAAGAAATAGCTGTAGCTCAGTTCCACAAATCATGCCTAGCCACCAGGAACTGTCATGGTCATTATGCATGTCCACAACACACTAGAACTTTGTACAATATCCTATCCTCAAACTGCTGGAAGTGCTGGTCAATTATTTGCCATTCCAGTATTTATCTTATGTTTTGCTCTTAGTACTTCTTTGCTATCATGAAAATTTTTTCTTAGTTTAATCATTATGAAACATTTAATTTTTAATTAGTATTTAATTTTCTGAATATTGCTTAATCTTAATTTTTTTATCTTCATTTTTCTTCTAAGATTTATACTATATCTTTAACATACAATTTATTTAAAAGACATCGTATGATATCTTCTCCTAGTATTACAAACTTTAAAAAGTATATTTCTATTTTTTGTTGACTTTATATTCTTCCCTGTCTTTTATACACACATACACACACATATATGGAAATAAAAAATACGTGTATAACCCAACATAAGATTGGTACTGTTTCATAGAAATCTGCAATGACCTTTAAATAAGGGTTCATCTAATATATTTTTATATAGTACTGCATAACTATCATATTGAGAGCTCTTTATTATTCATCT
>NW_004524785.1:3576414-3586356 GCF_000260255.1 Octodon degus | reverse complement strand
AAAAAAAAAAAAAAAAAAAAACCTCAATATTCTGGTTTAGTTGTTGGCATTTTGCAATAAATAACTGGGTTTGGAGTTGCAGTTTGGGCACTCGTCTCTAAAAGGTTTGCCAACACTGCAAAATGGAAAAGAAGGAGAAAAGCTTCTGTTTACTCTCTTCAAACTGCCATCTTTCCTGCTTCCACATGGCCGACACAGTATAGGGAGGGGTCTAAAGCACTCAGTGCTCTTTGATGTACAGACACCCGAGCTCACAGGAAAGGCCAATGGGAGCTAGCCAGAGGCCCCGGGTCAACCTCATGACATGGGTCCCAGAGGCCTTAGGATATCTTGTCCAATTCATATGTAAGGTAAAGAATTAGAGCACTCCAAAGAGTAAAAATACTACTAGGGACCAAGACCATCTAGGCCCCTACTCAGATAGCACTCCCAAACGCAGGCAGCCCCAGAAACCAGAGGGGAGCCATCTTTGAGGGAGGCAATTAGAACAAGGAACTCCCCCGGCCCCAGGGCTGCTGTTCAGCCCATCAACCTCATTGTGTATGTATAAGGACAACAGTAGGACAAGACATCTAGCTATGAAGCTCTCCTCCAGGTCAGGCACCTGGGTTTTATAATTTATTTATTTTATTTGGTTTGGTTTTGGATTTCTTTTTTAAGAGGGAGGATCAATGGTGGCTGGCATAATCTGGTCACTATGACCTAGACACTGAGTTTTCCAATGCTATCTTACACATAACACTTTTGGACCCATTAGGGCAATGATCTATGTTTTTCACTCAGAGAGGAAAAAGAAAGCAATGAGATAGAAAATCCCAGAGATGCACTTCCTGCCTGCTTACACACCAAAGGGCAGCCTCCATTTACTCCTCCACAGGACAGGGCTACCTCCACAACCGCCCACACATCCTAACCATGCCCTGCTGCCTGCCCTGCCTAGGTCTCACAGTTGGCTCTGTTGTAGCTTATGTTCATGGCACGTGGTCAGACCTGCTCCTAAATGTAGTCACCAAGAGTTACTGAGAGTCTCACCTTTTTCAACTCAGAAACCAAAAAGGCAATGATTTAACAGTTACTTTGGTAGTCAATAGAAGTCAGATTCCACTGCAAGAGAACTCAGGGTTTTTTTTTTCTTGGACCTAGAATTTGTGTGTATATAATACTCTTAAAATACCAAGGTCCCTCTTGATGGTTGTTTTATAATAATCTTGATTGCAATAGCATTAATTCATACAAGCAGAGAAACCTCTTATCTCTTCTTATGAAGAAGAATGTACAAGTCTTAAAGTTCTCTTGTTTCAGTTCCCATAATGCAATATGTCTGGCATCTGGAAGTCTGGATACAAAGACCTGGATGGCCGAAGCTGATGCAGACTCTAGGCCTTCTACCGTTTTAGGAGGTGGAAGAGTCCTCTCCATTCTCCTCCCCTGTTCTAATTCTTCCACTGATGGCTCAACTGGGCTGTTCTTGTTACACATCCAAAGACCTAGGTCAGTGGAATGCAGAGGACCTGGGCAGGGCACTCAGGAAAAGGTTTACAAACTCCCCCAACCTGTTTTCAGTGGAAGTACCAGGCTACCTATTCCAGCACTTTCAAAAAAATCCCGTTTGAGGAACTGAGCTTTTTGGAAAACCCCGCTGCATGACATCAAAGATGCTGTGGTTAGCTGTGGCAAACTTCTGGGTGTGGGTGGGTGTAGGAAGTAAATTTCTGTTAGAAAAGAGACCCTGGTTCTGGATGGGAAATGTTTTAGCTGAGACCTCCAAGAGACTTGGATTCCCAGGGGAAGTTCTTCAGATGATCAAAGTCCCCAGGCATCTGTACCCAAGGCCTTTATACATGGAGCTGCAGCTCCCTGTTCCCAGGTTTGGGCAGGTAGACACACGCCATATGGCTTCTGGAGTACAGCCAGTGCTCCCTGCCTGGCTTGATCACTGATGCCTGAATTCCACAATCAGAACATACTTTCTTTGGCTTACCACTAACCCTGTAAAACTAAGTATCTCATGATATTCATCTTACTGGTTGTGACTGCCTTCAATGAATAAGTTTATTAGATTTTTTCCCATGAATCTAATTTCCTTCAAGAAGGCTGGGATTCTTCCAGTCTGTCATAGACTGTACCACTCCTCATTTGCATCAGTCAGTGACAGTCAACATTCATGCTCAGGACAACTTGCCAACAGACAGTGTTTTCGACCCTTGAATTTTAGTCCAATTTCCATCCAACTACTTTTCCTTTATTCATATTCTTTCTCTCTCTCTCTCTCTCTCTCTCTCTCTCTCTCTCTCTCTCTCTCTCTCTCTCTCTCTCTCTCTGTCTGTCTCTCTCTCTTTCTCTCCCCACCCAACACTGAATCCAAGTACAGGCAGGCTCATAAATGTATAAAATATCAGACTAGGAAGAGTGCTTGGGCATGTCCTAGTCTTATTACTTCATTTCACAGGTGATATAATCAAGGTCTGTTTGTTATATAATGTTAAATTTAGTATTAATTTCTAATAGGGTAAATATTAATATGTTTAATTCACACAAAGCAAAGCACTTTGTAAGAATATAGAGGTCCTGAGTTATGCCACCATTGGAACCAGGGAATCATAACTCCAGCTCTGTGGCTATTAAAGGATAACATTAGTCTAGTCTGATGTTATCTGTGTTCATATCTCAACCCCTACACTTGCTCTTCCTGGTTCTGTTCTCATAATAGATATAGCTACTGGTAGCCTGGGCCAGAATCTCAATTCCCCTTACACCAGTCTCCTCACTTTTTGCCACACTCATATCACAATATCTTTTAACAGCTCTAATCACTTTCCTCAACTGTTCCCTCTTCACTGCAACAGTCTCTAGGTGACAGTCATTATCTCTGCTAGGGTGTGACCTTATATCTTCACTGGTCTCAGTCCCTGTTGACCCCTCCATCATAGCTCTATTCTTCCCCTAACCTCTCCTGTTACACAATCTATTCATGATTCACCTCATTCAAACTTCAATGTGGCATTAAAACCCCTTCCTAATGCAGCCCCAAGGAATATATCTAGCTTCCCACCTCACACCCTCTTTTCAACTTTATGTTCCATCATGGAGAGTTCTTTGTAGATTGCTAAACCCAATACGCATCGTGGTACTTGAAAGCCCTTCTGCATGAGGCTTGGAGTCCTCCCAGCCTGGAATATATGCCTCCAGGTCTGCCTGCTCTACAACTCTTATACTTTGCCTGAATGCAAGAACTTTCTTCTTCTGAAAGAAACCTCAGCTCCTGGAAAGGTCCAGGACAGAGTTTAGCACACAATAGTAGTGTTTGTTAAACAAATGAATGAAACTCCTAATTCAAAAGGAGAAGGAGAAGAGGAAGAGGAGGAAAAAGAGGAGGAGGTGAAGGAGGAGGAGGAGGAGGAGGAGGAGGAAGGGAAGGAGGAGAGGATTTTTCCATGATGCCTGTTAAATGTCCCTGCCTTATTAGTATAGTACAGTGAATTTTTTTGAGCTTATATTATGTCATTTATTCATGTACAGGTACAGTGGTAGCCCAAAACAGTCATCCACATTCATGTAGGGCCTAAAATGACAGCAATTCTCTTCCATTATCAAACTGGCTTTGTAGTTTTGTCTTTCTGTGTACATGGGAGCCAGAAATCGCGAGATGGTCCCTTAATATGCCGTGAACATCATCATAGGCTATGCTACAGTTAACCCTGTGTTATTTTGGGTTTTTTTTTTTTCTATTTTCACGGCTTTATTAAGTTTTTTATAGATTGCACATTGTAAATAGATTATTTACAAACTTAAATGAATATAACAATAAGAATTGTCCAAAATAAAAATGAAGAAAAATTTATAGATCAGTCATATAATAGTTCATTCTGTGTCAAAATCAAGAAACTCATATTCATATAATTAGAATTCTCAAAGTAGAAAGAGGTAGGCAATAAATATTTAAAGATTTAAAATTTCTGAATTTAGTTGAACTTAAAAAATCACATTTCCAAGAAAAATGAACCTTTTGCACAGGAAGTTTGAATAAAATCATACCCAGACACACAAAAATGAAATTGTCCAAAACTTATTGTAAAGAAAAAAATCATTAAAGCATATACATAAAAAATTAGCTATGGAAAAACAAGATTAAATAGCATCTTATTCCACATTAGAAAGAAAAAAAAAGATCAAGTGTGTAAGAAACTAGACTAATTAAAGGAGTGAAAGAAATGAAAAAAACAGATGTATCATCTTTGAATTTTATACTCAGCAAACAAACCTTTGAAAACTAAAAGTAAAATATTTTCCAGTTATACAAACTCAAAATATTCTAATACCTCCAGAGGTAGCATATAGGAAATAACCAAGAACATAGTTCAGGAGGCAAGAGAAGTTGCTGTATGCTCCTGGAAACATAGTGAATGTTTTTGATGACTGCGTTACCAGTGGTCTTCACCACCAACATCAGGCCTGTCTATATGTTTGTAAGGCATAGCTAGTGACCTGGGATGAATAATTACTCAGGAGTTGTCCTAGAAATTCTTCATCTCTTAGTAAATCTTCATATCAAATGCTTTTTTGTCTTTTATTTCTCTTTAAAATGTAATCTGGTTGAGTAATTTGTGGCTCTCATAAATTGATACCTGGTTCATTTGTTCTATTACTTTTAGGTTGATAATACAATACTTAAGAAGTTTTCATCTATTATAGATAATGAAATGGTATTATTCTCATCATTTCGTCTTTGAAAACAATACTTTTTTTTTTTTTTCTGGTACCTGCTATCAAACTCAGGACCTTGCATTTGCCAGGCAGGCGCTTATGCTGCTAAGCTATCAGCCTGGTCCAAAACCAATACTTTCTTGTAACATCAACCCTGCTAACATTTTTTTATGTTGTCAATATAAAATAGTATCTGCAGAGCCTGAGTAAAATACCCTGATTTCTATTTCTTAGTAATAGGTAAAACTTTATTTTATTTTATTCTGTATTTTTAGGGAGGGGTCTACAGGGTGTTCAGGGTCTCACTATTAGATCAGAATCATAGTGATTCTCCTGTTTACAGCCTCCCAAGTGCTGGGACTACAGGCACGCACCACCATGCCCAGTCTCAATTGCTGTCTCAGAGTGCCCCAGGGGTGGGGCTAGCATGGCAGGCCGGGGGATCCAACTCTGACCCTTTAATCTGCTGAGCTATTTGACCAGCCCTAGTAAAATTTTATAAAAAGAAGAAAATCTATTGAAATAACCAACATCAAGCACCTCAAATAGGATTTATCACATGGTAGTGAACAAAAAACGCTATTTCTCCCTTTTACCAACTCAACAAGACTAAAACCAGATTTTCCAGCATGACATACACATCCCTACTGACCTGAGCCCTGCCCACAGCTGAAATCTGCCACTTTCCCCTTGAAACTTTATGCTCCATCTGTGTAGTCTGCAGTAGTCTTGGGATACGCAGCACCACGCTGCTTCTTTACTCATCTCATTCCTCTGCTGGGAATGCCCTAGCCTCGTCTAGCTCCTTCCCGTTCTGCCAGACCCACACCTACATTCCTTCCCAGCTTGCGTCTGCCGCTCCTCCTATCTACTGATAATAGACTATGGCCTCATAAGCATTGTGTATATTATCAACCTGAAAGTGACAGAACCAATGGACCAGATACTAATTTACTAAAGCTACAAACTAGTTTTATCTGTACCATGGCCATATGGTCCTGGTTGTAGGAAGCAACCTCTCTTACCCTAGTTTCCTCATCTGTAAAATGGAATAATTATAGTTTTATCCTTACAGGGTTATCTCTATAGTTTCTTGAGATATATTAAAGTGCTTAGAATAGTGCTGTTACACACTAATCACCCCCTATGTCCTAGCCATTATATTTATCTTGTTAATATAATGTACCTCATTGAAAAACTTATGCACTTATCTGAGATTACTTTTTTTTCTCTTGCTAAAAACCCAATTGCCCTCCTGGTCAGTAGAAAATGCTCTATAGGCTGAACTAACTTAATATCACTTAAAATTCTATTGGCTACCAATCTACATATATAGGTTTATACCATAGTAGTCAACAAGGAACACAACTCTACATTTTCATCTTTCTTTTCCTGTTTTTATGTATTTGGGACAGGATCTCATTATGCAGTTCAGACTCACAGTGATCCTTCTGTTTTCAGCCTCCCCAGTACTGGGGTTACAGGCATGCACCACCATGCCTGGTCTCAGTGGCTGGCTCAGCGCACCCAGGGATGGGGCCAGCACAGCATGTGGTGCCAGGAATTGAAACCTGGTCCCTGCGCTTGCCTAAGCAAGCACTTAGTCTGCTGAGCTATCTCACTGGCCTGCTAATCTTTCTTTTTATATCATGCATACTTCTGATTCTGTTAACAACTATACACATGCTTACTCATTTTTCTTTGTATTTTAAATTGATTGTGTTATAACATCTTTTGCACTGCACTTTTTGACTTTATGAAAGCAGGAATTATTGGGTCCAACCATGCAACCACCTTTACAGCTCTCGTGAAAGACTACTCCACCGAGCTCCAAAGAGACACTCATACACAGTCTCTAATGAGTCAATTTCTCCCCATATTTGTTACAATTGGATTTTAACACTAATATTGTTGCTTTACTAGGGATATAATGGCAACTTTTAGTTGTTTTTTTTTCCTGTTTTAATATTATAAAATATATTGTATTTTCCCCATCAGTTGTAAAACATCATTCATTTTTTACTGCATTCAAAATGGCAAAGCCAGGGAGATAGCTCAGTAGGATAAGTTCCTACCTGGCAAGCACAAAGTCCTGAGTTCAATCCCTGGTACCAGAAAAAAAAAAAAAGGAAAACAAGGAATAACTGTATTACTGATATCCGAAGAGCTGACATACACAACTGAGAGGAAGCAAGGCTTCCCTTGGCCTCAGGTCTGAGAGCTCCAGGCCATAATCTGCTGGTTCCAAGGCTGAAACCCCACAGCGGAAGGGCATGGTGGGGAAACTTGCTTGCCCTGTCTCAGCTACTCTTCTCTCCTTGCTGGGACAAGTACCCAACACCCAAAAAGAAGGACAAAATGGTTTATTTAGCTCAGTTACTGGAGGTTTCAGTCCATACTCAGCTGGCTCCAAGGCAGAGTGGCACATGGCAGAGGGCAACTGTTCATGGTGGCAGCAAAGAGCAAGAGCAAATGGGAGAAGTAGAGGCAACAAGGGCAACAGAGAACAAGTCTGTCTCTCTGTCTCTCTTATGTTATGCTCAGGCTGTCCACCCCAGGCTGGGTGTAGCACTCACACCCATAATCCCAGCAGTACTCAGACCCATAATTCCAACCTTGGATCATGAATTAATCACAAACTGTAGAACTATACCTCAGTGACTGCACGAGGCTTTGGGGGGACAACTACACACACACCATAATACATCCCTTGGCAGAAAGAGAACAAAAGACCCAGTAAGACATGAAGGGGCTGGGAGGAGGATGTACACTTCAAAGGCAGGCCTCCACCGACCTGCTTCTCCCAGTTGAGGTCACATACTCATAGCCCGGGCTACATGGTAGCCCACTCAACCACGAACTTTTAAATGGATCGATCCAGGGATGAGTCTAGTGCCATTATGACCCAATCACCTCTGTAGGCTCCATCCCTGAACATGGATAATTGGAAATCAGACCATCAGTAAATGAGTTTGCGAAGCACACTCTATATTTAAGCCATAATATTCTACCTCTGGCCCTCAAAGGTTTATACCACCTGAAAATGCAAAATGCACTCATCTTCAAAAGTCTCGAAAGTCACGACAGTTCCAGCACTGCTCAAAAAGTCCAAGTCCAGCCTTTCTTCTGAGATTCAAGGCAAACTCTTAGGTGTGAGTCTTGTACAAACAAGTTACATATTTCATATAGTGGTGCAGGGCAAACATTCGATTACAACAAAGAGGAATGAGAGGAAAGAAATTAGACCAAAGCAAGACTAAAACCCAAAAACATTAAGTCATACAGCTCCACAGCCAACATCCAGAGCATGTGGTACCACGGCATGAGCTCCCCAGTGGCTGGGCAGCCCCATCCCTGAGGCCTTGCCAGTTGCAGCTCACATAACTTCTCCCTGTTCAGTGGTCTCTCTGTTACAGCTCATATCTAGATGTTCCCCCAAGCCTCATATGCTCACAGTTGGGGGAAGGGGGCACGATATTCATAATAGATTATTCCACTAATGAGTTTATGTGATGTTGGGAGGCGAAGCCTGGTAAGAGGAGATGCATCGGGATGAGGCCTGGAGAGACAGCTCTTCTTCCCTCCACACTTGATCTTGCTCTGTTCCTGTTTCCATTCCATGAGCTGTTTGTCTTCTTCTATGTCCTCCTGCCACACCGTCCTGCCTTGGAGCCAGCTCACTACAGACTGAAATCTACACGAGGCAAAATAAGCCTTTCCTCCTTTAAATTATGGGTGTCAGGTGTTGTATCTCATCAATGAGAAAGGAAAAATATTAATTAAGAGAACAGTATCACTGAAATACAATGATCAGATTTTTTTAAAGTAGAATTTCTAGAAATAAAAATAGTTGCTGAAATTACAAAAAAGATACAAGACAAATAGCTTATAAGCTGAAGAAAGAATGAGTCAACTAGAGGATAGATCTTAAAATTTTAAATTTTAAAATTTCACTGGGGAGGGACATTACTGAAAAGGAAAGTAGTCCCTATACTTCTGCTGAAGGCCCATAGAACCCCAAATATATTGTCTTTGGGTAAGATCTCATGGCCCCAGTCTGGCAATATTTGATTACTACAAAAAATTTGACTATTACAGCTAAGCTGTTTTGCTTGGATGAATTTACTGCTCAGAATTAAGCCAATCAAAATCAGCTTTAAGTCTGCTATATGCATATATGAAGACAACAATGAAACCCATTAGTCTCTGTAATTAACATGTACTAATAAAAACCATCTTTGGGCGTGGTCTTTATCCACTTTTAGACAAAATACCTATCAGCATTATATATTTTATACATTATATATATATTTGACTTTATGTAGATCTTATTCCAGATACACTTGTTTATAGATAATTTCAAAAGATGTAATGGTAGTGTGTGAGTGAGATGATCCGGGGCCTGCCGGATCCTGAATAGACCAAGACCACAGGCCTGGTGTGTGAATGAGACCGCCTGGGGCCCACTGGATCCTCATTCGACCCAGAGTGCAGGCCCAGCGTGAAACCCTTCAGCAGAACTCCCTACAAAGAGGCTAGAGACAAGACCCAACCAGCTGATTCAGGAGCAGAACATCTTGCCAGAGTGACACAAAGGGTTCAGCTCTAACAGTTGCAGCAGATAGAAGTGGAGCACAGCAGCCAGATCCAAACAAGCCCACGTGGAGGAATCTGAACTTCATAGATCCGGACCTGGTGCTAAGGTAATAACTCTATCTAAGCTCTACACCAAACGACAGAAGACAGTGGTATACAAAATGACAAAGAGAAGGAACAAAATGCAGTTTCAGGCCCCGAGTCCACCCAGTACAACTGCAGAAGACACTAGTATTGAGGAAACTGGAAATCATACACTCAATAGCTCTGAAATAATAGCATTGGCAGTAAAGAAACAACTGCAGAAAGGTACAGAAGAAATCAGATCAGAAATAATTTCTAAACTAAAAAAATGTAGCAATAACTATAATCAAAGAAGTACTAAATGCTTTCAAAGAATACACTGATAAAAAAAATAGAGTAGAATATAAAAATGATGGAACATCCTGGAAGAGAAAGTGGGAGGAACTCTTGAAGACATAGGGGTAGTAGGCAAAGAGTTCATGAACAGAAATCAAATCGCATGGGAAACAGTTGAAAGAATTAACAACTGGGACCTGCTCTTATAGAGAAATTTTTTCACGTCAAAAGAAATTACCAACAAAGTGAAAAGGCAACTCACAAATTTGGAAAAAATCAAGA
>NW_004524785.1:3560785-3571959 GCF_000260255.1 Octodon degus | reverse complement strand
GTGAACTATTATGACTGATCTGTAAATTCTTTCATTTTTATTTTGGACAATTTTTATTGCTATATTCATTTATGTTTGTAAGTAATTTATTTTCAATTTGCAGTGTGCTAAAAAATTGAAATAAAAAAAGATGTAATGGTGACTGTTGCCTTCTTATGTCAGCCATTGAACTCTGCCTACACAAAAGCATATGCTAAGCATTTTGAGCCTTGTTTAGCCACCACTAAATTAAAGGCAATATTCAGCACCAAAGTAAACACAGCTGTCCACCAGTCTTGGTGGCAATTTCTTTGGCAGCCATGATTTTCAATTATGTGGACAGCATTTATCTTCAGATACAGTAATGTTTAAACTACACAGTAGATTCATAGGTACTAAGCTCAGAAAGCCAGTTAGGTGATAAAAGATAAATGAAAGTTACTTATTATAATTAGCGAAGGAGCAATAATGTATCACTGAGGGCAAAGCCAGCTGAAAATCAATAGTTTTCCTTATTGGCATTTTGCTAGAGGGACTTGTGCAAGCAAACCAGATCATCAAAGTGGAAGTAATAAACATTGGAAATAAATTTGAGGGCTGGCAAGATAGCTCAGTGGACTAAAGTGCCTGCTTAGGCAAGTTTAGGCAAGCACAAGCACCAGGGTTCAATCCCCAGCACCACATGGCATGCCAGCCCCATCCCCAGGGTGGGCTGAGCTGGCCAGAATCTGGGGGTGGTGGTGCACACCTGTAATCCCGGGGCTGGGGAGGCTGAAAGCAGGAGGATCAACATGAGTCTGAGCTACATAGTGCGACCCTGCAACAACCAAATACATTAAAAAAAGAAAAAAGAAATTTAAGCATGAGCATATGTAGAACGTCAATGTATTTTAAAATATAAATCAATTATTATTTAGAATTTTTAATCTTTAAAGTCTGTGTCAGTCACTCTTCTTTCATTGCTGGGACAAATACCCTATACTCAAAATGAAGGAAGGTAAGAGTTTTTTTACCTCACAGTTACTGGAGGTTTCAGTCCATACTCAGCTGGCTCCAAAGCAGAGTGGCATATAGTAGAGAACAAGCTTTCATGGCTGAGGCAAAGAGTAAGAGAGCAAAATGGAGGAGTAGCAGCAGCTCAAGCAGCTAGCTTCTCTTCCCTCCTTACATTGTAATGCAGATTACCTGCCCCAGGGCAGGTGCAGCATCCACACCCACAATAATCAGTCACAAACTCCAGAAGCCTCCCCAAGACTGCATGAGGCTTCAGGGGGACACCTAGACACAAACTACAACAAAGTCCTTGATTAATGTATGCTACCAATTATTTCTTGTTTTTCATATACTTTTCTAAATACTAAGTGTCCAGAGCATGAAAACTAAAGAACATTCACTGCTGCTATAAACGTATTTGGCTTTAATTATACATTATTCAACATTTGGCAAAATAGTTTCATGTTTAGGATTACAGACAATAGCAGCTCACATGTTTAATTTATTTATTTTTATTTTTTTTGGCAGAACCAGGGATTGAATCAGGCCCTTGCGCTTGCCAGGGAAGCACTTATTTTACTGAGCCATCTCCCCAGCCCCCATATGTTTAATATTTGATTCCCAGAATAATAACAGAGTATTGAGAGCTTCCAGGAAGATACCAACATAGTAAACAACAACAAATCAAACTCTTGATGATTAAAAAATCCAGACACTGGAAAACAACAATATAGGAAAGAAAAGAATGAGGGAAGTGGATCCCCAGGACCAATAAAGGATCTGAAGGGAAAATTGGAGCTCATAGAGAAAAGGAAGAGATAGCCCACAATGTAGAAAAAGTAAGGAGCAAACTGAAATTCCTCCCCAGCTCATGGCTCACAGCGTGAGAGAGCAGAATCAAATCTACAGAGACAGAGTGAGGCCAGATGACTGCAGAGGCCTCCAGGGAGAAATGCACCAGGGGAATGGAGCAGTGGATGCTGTGTACTACAACAGCCGGTGAGTGACTCCAGTCCACCCGACTACCATATCCCTTGGAGAGGATGCTTCGTTGATCCCATTTTAGGGAGGAACCAACTTGGAACAACCAGGGTTAACTTTCAGTCAGAGATCCTAGTGTTGAAATCCCACCCTGACTGCATGAGGAACAACGCAGATGTTCAGTGTCAGGAAGCCAAGGTCAGGCCAGCAATCAACACCCAAAGTATTGTAAGCCAAATAACTCAGGCCCCAAGCCCATAACCAGAGACCAGGATCAGCCTGAACTTCTGTGGAGCTAAAAGTTCCAAAAGAGGCACCTCGTGTTAATCCTACTATAGGCAAAAGGATCATCAAGCATGGATCTGGGCTCTGTGTGCTTCCTTTGTGTACCAGTGACAGCAGGGACAGACCCTGAATCACACACTACCACAAAACTATAGACACAGGAGATTTCCACAGAATGGAAATCACAGCAGAATCTCTCTTTTTCCTTTCCTTTTTTAAAAATTATTTGTTTTTGTTTGTTTACAGCTATGAATACTGTTTTTAGTTTGTTTTGTTTTGTTCTTGGGTTTTCCTTCCTTCTTTCTCTCCTCTCTTCTTCACCAGTTTCCTCAAGCATGGATAATCTTCCCTTGTTTTTCACCCTTTCTTCTGATCTCTTTCTCTTTTATTTGCTATTTTTTCCACTTACTACTTTTAATTTTCTTCCTGTATGGTAAAATCACTCTACTGAGGGGATAATTACTATATATAACTTCCTGCAGGCATTCTCTATCATAGGAGTATCTTATTTCCCTGTTAATTTTGAAAAATAATTTGGCAGGGTTCATTATATGGGTTGGAAATTGTTTTCTTTTAGGCTTGAAATGCTTTTCCTCAAGCTAAAATAAAATATTTATTTTAGATTTTTCATATAACTATAAATCTTGCATCTAAGGTTAAAGGTGGGAAATTAACAGTTACCAGTTTGTCATTTTCTAGATTTTGCTTCATGCTATTGTTATTGTGAATTGTGCTACTTTAGCCAAGGTGATATGGTTGCTATGATCAGTTGTTCTTTCTTGTATGACAATATCAGCATTGCCTGGTGGCCATAAACAATAACAGTCCAGTACCAGAGAACAGGGTGCTCGGTAAAACAAGTAGCAACCTCTTAAGTCTAATAAATTCAGAGGAAGAACATCAGGACAGACTCAAAAGCCAAAAAACAACTACACCTAGAAGATACCTTTAAAAAATAGTCATTTTCTTTTTTTTTGTTTTTGTTTTTGTTTTTTTTACAGCTTTTTTTTTTTAACATTTATTTAGGTGGGGGGGCAGCTCAGCCCACCAGGGGGCGGGCTGTCCAGCATGTGGTGCTGGAGGATCGAACCGCGATCCCTGTGCTTTGCCAAGCTTGTTCCAAGTAGGTGCTTTAGACCACTGAGCCATCTCTCCAGCTCCAAATAGTCATTTTCTAAAGAAATCTTGATACTAGTAATACAGCTCTCTACTATAAGCAATTTACAAGCATCAATGCAGAAAAAAAAAATTTACAAATACAAAATGAGAAACCAGTGAAGCACAATGCAACACCAAGTCTAGATCTCATCCAAGCAAATCCAGGGAGGATTAAGGAGAAAGAAATCAGAAGCCACCCAGCTGAACTTTCTGAACTGAAACCAGCAGCAGTAACAAAGTAGATTAATGAAACTCTGGAAAAAAAATTAGAAATGATTACACAGATAACTGAAGAGATGATGATCACAATGAAGAACATGTTAGTAAATCTAGAGTAGAAACATTAAAAAAAAAAAGTAGAGGATCTTAGGGAAATGATGGAAAACATGAATGCCCAAAATAGAAAGGACATTGAGTCCATAAAATACATTCAAACATAACCAAATTAAAATTTAAATTGAAAGTATACACAACAGAATCAACTAAAATGACAGAATATCAGATCTAGAAGACAAGTTTGCAGTTAGTGATCATCAAATGAAATACTTCTTAAAAATATCAAGGGACTGGGGCTGGGGAGATGGCTCAGTAGAATAAGTGCTTGCCTGGCAAGCGCAAGGGTCTGAGTTCAACCCCCGTTCCAAAAAAAAAAAAAAATCAAGGGACTATGAAAATCAACCCAACAGCTGTGAGATGTTGTAAAGAAGAATCACATCAAAAGCAGAACTCAGAACAAGGGTTAGAAAAAAAACCTGTTCACATAAGTCATAGCAGAAAACTTCCCAAGTATGTAGAAAGAATTTGATATACAGATAAGCAAGGTATATAGAATCCCAATTAGCCATGATAAGAAACAAACTACACCAACGCACATAGTAGTCAACACTCCAGAAATTCAATACAAGAACAGAAGATTAAAAACTTCGCAAGAAATGAAACAAATTCACCTACGAAGAGAAACCTATCAGAATCACAGCAGACTTCTCAACACAAGCCCTTAAATCAAGGATAGCTTGGGGCAAAGTATTTCAAAGCTAAAAGAAAATGATCTCCAACCGGATGATGAACGCTGCCAAGTTACTTTTCAAAATTAAAGGGAAATAAGATACTCCTATGATAGAGAACACCTGAGGAAATTCATTACCCCAAACAAACCCTCCAAAAAGTGCCAAGGTATATTCTAAAAAAGTTAATAAAGACAATACATTCTAAAAGAATACATAAGGCAAGACAGACAATTAAACAGAATGAAAAGAAAGGGAACCAGAAACAGGAAATTCGTTTAATAAGGATAAGTCAACACATACCAATTATAACCATTAATGTGACTGGTCTCAATTCAACCATGAAAAAACAGATTGGCAGAATGGATCAAGAAACAAGATCTAATAACATACACTGCATACAAGGAACATATTTAACTCAAAAAAAATTCATAAACTAAAAGTCAAAGTATAGAAAACAGTATTCCATGCAACCAGAATCTGGAGAAAAATATGCATCATCATTCTATTTGTAGCCAAACTGGATTTCCAACCAAGACTGATCAGAAGAGACAAAGAAGGTCACTACATACTTGTTAAGCACATAATCCAACAGAAAGAGACAAAAACCATAAATATACATGCACCAAATAATAGCATACTGAGTATATAAAGCAAATATTAAGGGAAATGAAAATTCAGATAAGCATTAACACAATTGTATTAGGAGGCTCATTATCACTGTCACAAATACACAGCTCAACTAGAGATCAAAGAGGCTATCAGAAAATGGAAAGATATCCTCTGTTCTTGGACAGGCAAAACCAATATTGTGAAATTGGCCATACTTCCAAAACTGTTACACAGGTTTAATTCAATCCTGGTCAAAATACAAATAGTATACCCCACCGGAAATAGAGAAGACAATTCTGAAATTCACTTGGAACCAGAGGAGACCTAAAATAGCAAAAGCAATTATAAGCAAGAAGATAAGGCAAGTGATATTACAATCCCTGGCTTGAAATTATACTACAAAGCTACCCTGATAAAAACAGCATGGTAATGGGAAATACCAAGATATAAAACAAAACAAAAAAAAAAAACAATGTGAGGATCAGTGGAATAGGATAAGAAATGCAGAAACAACTCCAATCACATTCAATTACTTTATCTTAAGGTGCCAAATAACTTCACTGGACCAAAAAAATAGTCTTTTTAAGAAGTAGTGCTGGAAAAACTGGCTTTCCATGTGATAAAGATCAAATCTAGGCCTATATCTCTCACCATGCACTAAAAACTAAAATTGAAATGGATCAAATATCTAAATTTAAAGCAGAAACAATGTTCTAGAAGATATAGATAAAACTCTTGAAGACACTGGTGTAGGCAAAGATATAATAAAGAAAACCCTGATCACATAGAAATATTACAAAGAATCACATGATACTAAAAGTTTTTGCACAGCAAAAGAAAGCACCAACAGAGTGCAGAGATAGTCCACAGAATGGGCAGGGCCCGGTCCACAGTGGTCATGGCCACGGCCACGGTGACACACACAGGCTCAAGGACACCCCTGCCCCGATGGCCCGTGCGTGCGGAGGTATTACTTACCTGTGCAAGTTTTCTCCCCTCACACCCTTCAGTCAAGTGCCTTCTGTAGTGTGAAGAAACTGAAAGTCGAGCCGAGTTCCCACTGGGACTTGACTGGGTACGGCTCCCACAGCAAAGCGTGCAGCCAGAGCAAGAGCATCCCACCTTCGCAGCCGGCCACCACAATTGTCAGCACCTCTTTGCCAATCCCAAACCCAAGCCTACCTTACGAACAGACCATCATCTTCCCAGGAAGCACCGGGCACACAGTCGTAACATCAGCAAGTAGCACTTCATCACTGGGCAAGTCCTCGGAGGACCACGTAACCGAATGCATCGCAGCACTGTGAGCCTCCTTGATACCTACCAAAAATGTGGACTCAAGCGTAAGAGTGAGGAGATCAAGAACACAAGCAGCATACAGATCACTGAAGAGCACCCACTCATGATTCAGAATAATGCCAGCAGGGCCACTGTAGCCACCGCCACTACATCCACTGCCACTTCCAAAAACAGTGGCTCCAACAGTGAAGGTGATTATCAGCTGGTGCAGCATGAAGTGCTGTGCTCCATGACCAACACCTATGAGGCTCTGGAGTTCTTGGGCCGAGGAACGTTTGGGCAAGTGGTCAAGTGCTGGAAACGGGGCACCAATGAAATTGTGGCCATCAAGATCCTGAAGAATCATCCTTCGTATGCCCGGCAGGGTCAGATAGAAGTGAGCATCCTGGCCCGGCTGAGCACAGAGAGTGCTGATGACTACAACTTCGTGCGGGCCTATGAGTGCTTCCAGCACAAGAACCACACGTGCTTGGTCTTTGAGATGTTGGAGCAGAACCTCTATGACTTTCTCAAGCAGAACAAGTTCAGCCCCTTGCCCCTCAAGTACATTCGCCCAGTCCTCCAGCAGGTAGCCACAGCCCTGATGCAACTCAAAAGCTTGGGTCTTATCCATGCAGACCTCAAACCAGAGAACATCATGCTGGTGGATCCATCCAGACAACCGTACAGAGTAAAAGTCATTGACTTCGGCTCAGTCAGTCATGTGTCCAAGGCTGTGTGTTCCACCTACTTGCAGTCCAGGTATTACAGGTACAGTTTTATAGCTCTTGTCTTCTAGAATTTGGCTTCAGATCTCGCCAGCTCTCCAAATTAATAGGCTCTGAAAGGACAAAAGAGACTCTTTAGCTCCCATTTTGGGCCTGCTCCTGGCTGATTATTCCATCAGTTATGGCCAATAGAATGCCAGCCTGACATGGCACACTGCCATCTGGACCACAGTAACTGGGGCCTGTGCTCCCCAGGTGGTGGGCCAGAGCTGGCGGTCAGGCCATGGGGAGGAAGGAGTTTTCTCTCCTGTGCCACATCAGCCACACTGGGAAGCTTCTATTACCTCCTCAACAGGCAGCAAAATGTATTCCAAGTGCAACTCTCAGGACTGGAAGTATGTCACTCCAGTGAGGGACACAGTCTCACATACAATGTAAGGAGGCAAGAGGGCTTCCTTGCTTTCCCCACTTTTGCTCTCGCAGCTTTTGCTGTCTTCTGCTCCCTTACAGTGCTGCCCCTGTGCCGTGCCACCCTGCCTTGCAGCCAGTTGACTGTTGACTAAAACTTCCACAAGCTGTGACCTAAATAAAACTTTCCTTCCTTAACTTTGGGTTGCAGGCATTTTGCTTCAGTAATGAGCAAAAAGTAACCAAGAAAAAATTTGGTACTGAGAATGGGGTTGTTCTTATGACTGTACCTGAACATGTGATTCAAGAGCCTTTGGAAATGGCTTGTGCAAAGCGTTTAAAAAGGTTTGGAAAGTTCACAAAAAAAAAAAAAAAGTGCTAAAATGCCTTTGGTTGTTCTGTATGTACAAGAGATTCTGGTCAGAGCTCAAAAGACCAAAATGCTGATAAAAATCCTACCAGTAAAGACCAGGCTTGGGAGAAGGCCTGCTGGGAAAAAGGACTACATTGGGCGCTGGGCTCCAGATGATGTGTGTTATGGCTTGGCACAAAGGTTGTCTGTATTTTGCTCATATGCAGAGACTTGACCTGAGACTAAGATTAAGGGTGGTGAACTAATTAATCTAACAGAAAAAAAAAAATTTCAAGAGGACTTGGGAGATAGCTTAGCAGTCGAAGTGCCTGCCTGACAAGCACAAGGACCCAGGTTCAGTCCGTAGTACTACATGCTATGCCAGCCCCAGAAGCCCAGGTGCACCATACTGGCCCTGAAACTGGGTTACATTGTGCACCCTGTAATCCCAGCACCAGGGAGGCTGAGACCGGAGGATAACTACAAGTCTGAGCTACATAATGAGACCCTGTACCAAATAAATGAATTAATTAAATATTTTTTTTAAAATTTCAAGACAGTCAAATGTTGAGGTGGAGACATGGCTATTGATGGGGAAGGGGGCTTTTAGCTAGAATTATGTTAAAAACCAAAAACAAAGAATTCAGCAAAATAACTTAAAAGTATTGTGAGTTCAGCCAAAAAGGAAACTCCAGTAAAGCTGCAGACTGCAAAGAGCTGGAGAGATAGCTCAGTGGACTAAGTGCCTTCTTAGGCAAGCACAGAGGCCGCAGTTTGATCCCTGGCACCATGTGCCATGCTGGCCCCACCCCCAGCTACACTGAGCCAGCTACCAGGTCCGGGGGGAAAAAAAATTGATTGATGGGGAGAAGAAAATGATAGGGGGCCGGGGAGATGGCTCAGTGGAATAAGTGCTTCCTTGGCAAGCACAGGGTTCTGAGTTCAATCACCGGTTCTGCCCCCCCAAAAAAAGATTGATGGGGAAAAAAAAAATCAAAAAGATGGCCTGAGAGCATTAAAAAGGAGCAAGTCCTCAGAACTGCAAAAGTCTTTGCTTTAAGATTGCATGACTATATCTGGTAATCTGAGCAACAAATTTGATGATAACAATATGTAATGTAACAACTTTTGTTGCCCTTTGGTTTTTTCCTCTTTAAAATAAAAAATTTTAAAAGCCACAGAGTGCCACGTGCCAGAAGGGTGATGGCTGCCCCAGGCTCCATAGCAGTGGCAACATAAAAAATTTGTTCCTCCAAATTGGATTCAGAATGCCCAGCAATCCAAGCACTTGCCCTGTACAGCTGAGATGAAAGTCTGGCTACTGCTCCAGCTGGCAGCAGGTGGAATAACCCAAGTGCACTGGTTTTAGGTGCATAGAAAATGCAAGTTTTGAGGTTTAAAAGGTTTCCAACTTGATTTCAAAAGACCTGGAAAGGGCCGGCAAGATAGCTCAGTGGACTAAGTACCTGATTTGGCAAGTGCAGGGACTGAAGTTCAATCCCTAGTGCCACATGCCATGCTGGCCCCAACCCCAGATGCACTGAGCTGGCCACCAAGTCCAGGCATTGTGGCACACACCTGTAATGCCAGTGCTGGGGAAGCTGAAAACAGGATGATCATTATGAGTCCAAGCTGCATAGTGAGACCCTGTACCAAATACATATTTTTTTTTAAAGGGGGTTCAAAAGGCCTGGGAGGCCAAGCAGTGTGCCCTTGAGAAGACAGTATGTAAAGCTGTGAGTAAAAAGCCAAAAATGTAGTAGAGATCCCAAAAGTTTCAAAAAGTCAAAAAATGCAGTGTCTCAGAAAAGCTACAAGGAGGGAAAAAGCAGGCCCAACAAAATGCCATGAGAGCCACAGGAACCAAAAGCACGACAGGGTAGAGCCACAAGCCCTTTAAGAGCTCATAATACGGGACAAATTGCTTCAGGTGCTGGACATTACACTACAGGACTTAATGTTTACCCTGCTGGATTTTGGACTTGCTTTGGTCCCATTCTTTTGTATTACCCTATTTATACCTTTGAAATGAAAATGATTACTTCCATGAAAGTACTTAAAATGTTAAAGTACTTAACATTACTTACCAATGTTAAGCACTTCCATCTAATGTTGGAAGTGGTTAACTTCTCATTTGTATGGGAGCTTACAGCTGAGTTTGCCTTACACCTTTGAGGAGACTTGGGACTTAGCAGTTTTCACAAATGCTGTTAAGACTCTGGCAACGCTTGCAGATGGACTAAATAAATGTCTTTTATATAAAGGATGGTCATAAGTCTCTGGAGGGCCAGAGGCAAAATGTTATGGTTCTAATGTAACATTAATAGACTTACTACTGGCTCTTAAAGACTGTTAGACTTGTGTTATAATGTTCAAATTGGAAAATAATAATAATGTCATTATGCCTGGAAAGTGTGTCTGGTTGTTAAGTTGTCAAGGGGTGGATTGTTATGGTTGACACACTATGTCAACATGAGGGCTCTAAAAGCTTAGCTAAATAACTCAGCAGTTCTACATCTCACGGTGAAAAAGACTTGCCCGGGGAGCTCTAGGATGCTGTTCATTGTGCCAACTTAAGAAGTTTAAAAGTGAATAACTAAATGACTCTGCAGGGGGCCTGGGCCTTACTTTGGATTCATCCTGGGCCTGTGCAAGAGCAGAGCACGGAGACTGCGCCAGTGCCACACCTCCCCTGGGGCGGGGGTAGCCCACATACAATATAAGGGGGGGAAAGCTGCTTGCTTCTCCCCCTTGTGCTCTTGCTGCTCTTCTGTCTTCTGCCGCCTTAAACATTGCCCTTCTGGCATATGCCTTCCTGTCTTGGAGCCAGCTGACTGCTAGCTAAAACCTCCACAAATTGTGCACTAAATAAACCTTTTCCCTCCTTAACTTTGGATAGCAGGTATTTTGTCTCAACAACAACAAAAAGTAAGCAAGACAGAACCTATGATACCAAAGATAGGGGCAGGCGCAGTGGTGCACATTTGTGACCCCAGTGCCCTGGATGCTGAGGCACAAGGATGGCACATTGGAGCCCCACTTGGGCAACTTAGTGAGGTTCTGTAGCCACATGTTTTTAAAATGAGGAAGCATGTGCTGGGAATATAGTTCAATGTGAAGACCTTGAGTTCAATAGCTAGTACTGAGAAACAAAATCAAAAGCTTAAAGAAAGTACAGTGCTAAAAGAAGCCAGAGTTAATATATCAGTACAAAAGAGCTGGACAGACTGACAACATACTTCTGGCAACTAGACTAGCTGCGCAGTATCTTGAAGTACTGAAAAAGTAACAGTCAAAATACAGCACTGGGGGCCGGGGAGATGGCTCAGTGGAATAAGCACTTCCCTGGCAAGCGCAAGGGCCTGAGTTCAATCCCTGGTTCCACCAAAAAAAAAA